>NC_134411.1:84329750-84484750 GCF_038048845.1 Mixophyes fleayi | reverse complement strand
GAAACATTTTTTTCCCAGAGGGAAACATTGCCCTCTATTTCCTGGGAGCTCCTTTGGGCGGAGAAGTCACTAGATAGTTAGTTGTCCCCAGATCTCCTGAAAACAATTCAATATAGCACCCTGTTATAAAATGGACATGTTTAACCCCCCCCCACCATTTATCCCGCCTCCCCTCAAACACACACACACACACACACCATAACAGGACAACAGATTAATTTGAGAAAAAATATATGAATTACCTAACATTAATATTTTTCAACTTAAATAATAAACTTGCTCTTGACATTTTTCAAAGACAGTCTGGAGAAATAATACAGGACAGGTTTAACAATGTAACTGTACAAAAACATATTCCGTTTGAATGCTGAAATAATTACAATTATAAAGGCAATAATGCAAATCATTAAAACTTTCTTTGAAACTGAATCTACATACTGAAAGGGAGACTAGCAAAAGCAAAAAGCAACAATAGAAACCTGAATAATGTTCCAGAAGAGAGCAACTCTTCCTATCATACGTCTTTCAAAACTGTGTATAGCTGGAAAGAAAAAAAACAAAGTGTATACTGTAGGCGGCACCAATTCAGATCTACAAGCTCAAAGAAGGCAAAGATCTAAAAAGGTAATATAAGCACAAAAACACAATTGGGTTCACTGAACAAAAAGTTGTTCTGAAACTGCTAAGGCTTTTTCTCAGCTCGGTAAACATAGAGACACACAACAAAGCAAAAGACATATGTTTAGCTTCCGAGGCAATAATTAAAATAAATGTATTTCATAAAAATCTTTACTATGAGCATTGAGTTAAAGAATAAACTACTGAAAGAAGAAATAAGCTCATGCCTCACGCTTCACCTGTATTTGTTAGGGACCAGCTATAGGGTATTATAAATGCACTATGTGAATACATAAAGAACAAAGGGTAGATTTATCAAACCTTCTGAAAAGGAAACCTACATTTATCTAGTACATTCCAGAAATTGATAGCTAGACTCTGATTGGTTGCTATAGACACATCCACTTTTACTTTATAGAAGGTCAGATAAATGTACTCACAAGGGTCCGTGGTTGTCTTTCAAATTTGTATATGTCCAGCACAATAGAAATATAAGGTGTAGGTTCATACTTTTTTGAAAACATTTAAGCTCGCAACCCAACGTCAAGGGTCCTTATTTTTTATTTGTGTCTTTTTAATTCACATCTATGCAGTTAACATGACTAAAATGGAGATAGAATCCTGTACACTCACTTCACAACTAAGGAGTCTAAAATGTGACATAAAAATTGTTTTTTTTGCACCACACCCAAATAAATGTTTCACAGAGTGCCATGACACCATTAGGCAATACTTGCAAGCTAAATACTTATTACTCTTACATTTCTGAATGCCCAGTCATATCGTAGAGGGCTTTTATAAAAACAAAACAAAAAAAGTCAAGCCATAGAGTATTACTAATCCTTTAGTCAGAATCAAAATTCCCAGTATGAACTCTATCTCTGGAATAACCAGTAACCTGATAACTATTGTTGTGTGAGCTATAGCCAAACCATGGGTCCCATCATCATCATCATCATCATCATCATTTATTTATATAGCGCCACTAATTCCACAGCGCTGTACAGAGAACTCACTCACATCAGTCCCTGCCCCATTGGAGCTTCCAGTCTAAATTCCCTAACATACACACACACAGACAGAAACACAGACTAGGGTCAATTTTGATAGCAGCCAATTAACCTACCAGGTATGTTTCGGGAGTGTGGGAGGAAACCATAGCACCCGAAGGAAACCCACGCAAGCACAGGGAGAACATACAAACTCCACACAGATAAGGCCATGGTCGGGAATTGAACTCATGACCCCAGTGCTGTAAGGCAGAAGTGCTAACCACTAGGCCACTGTGCTGCCCATGCCATGTCCCATGCCACTTGGCGTATATTGCAGGGGTAGGGCATCATAATGTGCTTGACCCACTTTTCTTGACAAACCGTTTCACCATGTCACCAACTCGTGGACCTACTGAGAGCAAGGTATGAGAATGTAGCATTTATGCCTTTAAATGAACAAATACATTAATTGTGGATGCGGCTTTGTTAACTAAAATTGTCATTAACATTTTAATGAATCTATAAATCCAGTAATATATTTCATTCCCTTTTCTCATAATATCTTGCTTTTAAAGATAAACATGTTTCTTAAATCAACACATTTACAAATCCATCCAGCAATCTCAGTTTCTTTTTTTTTTTTTTTTTCATTAAATGCTAATCTTAATTATTGTATCCAAAGCAACATTTCATTTATTTTCTATTCCCTCATATAATGTTCCGCTTATTTTATTAAATTCGCTGCAATCACAAGTCTATTCAATCCAGATAAAGACAGGTTATTAAAAAATGTCACCGAAACATATTTTATGTTATTTTGTCCAATACTTTAATAGTATCCTCATACAGGGGGTTGGGTACGCTTTACCGATGTCCACTACTCCGACATGTTGAAGGCCTACAAAGAGAATCCGAAATCATGAAATGCTGATTAAAAAAGAAACAGACTTACCTTCAACCCGACCCTGGAGATCTCTGATGGGAGCACGATGCTGACAGCAAGTGATTTCGATTGGAGAAGTGTTCGGCACTGCGGGGTGACGTCATCGCGATGTCTGTCAATATAAATTTAAAGTGGCAATGTCAGGTTAAGTGTTTAAATACTTAACCTTAGGGGTCCCCACATTGCTGCTTTAAATTTCTATTGCCAGACGTCGCGATGACATCACCCTGCAGTGCGAACACTTCTCCAATCGGAATCACTTGCTGTCAGCTTGGTGCTCCCATCGGAGTCCCATGTCCAGCGTCGGGTTGAAGGTAAGTCTGCTTCTTTTCCAATCGGTTTTTCATAATTTCGGATTTTCTTTGTAGGGCTTCTCCATGTCGGAATAGTGGTAATCGCAAAAACCATTACCACCGCATATGTAGTAGCTGGTCAGATAGCTCTTCACATTTAAAAGGTCAAGTCATGTTCTCAGACAGAGAACCCAAATTGCATTTATGATAGATTATTATATATACACTTCATGTCTTGTAAAACCTAGCTGGCAAATGAAGAATACACACTTTGATTTAATAGTTGTGACTAATACACATTATAATTACAAGTATCTTAACATAAAAGTCTAGTACTCTTCAAAGCAGGAAATAGGCAAGAGCGTATCTATTGTTAAAGAAGGTCATGTGATTGCTGAGAGGTCTGATTGGATGTGAACTTTGTAATTGTATGTGGACCTTCTAATTGTATGTGGACCATGCAAATACATGCATCTTATCCTAAATGCATATGGATGCGTACTGATTTAACTATTCTGCATATATAGACAATGGCACTTCTCTTGGTTTGCACGACTAATAAAAGTCTACATATCTGTTCCTTTTTTGTATTTATCACCATTTGCACAGTACCACTTTATCTGTTAACATAAGAGATGAAATTCAATATTTGTTCTTATTGTGTATTCTTGGACAGCTGCACAGTACCACTTCTTTATATTCATTGCTCTGTATATGTTCTTCTATACCTATGGAAAGTTACACATCCACGCCTATCTTGTCCTGTATACTGGCTGCAGTTCTAAGTGTATCATTGGACTTGCTCTGTTACAATTGGATGTGTTTGTCCATTACAGATGTTTAGAGTGTTTGTCCAGGGTAAGTGTGTATCCAATGTGGAAATACCTTGCACCTAAAATGATAATGACACTATTAATGCCATCTCCCATCCATTCACCACGTGGCTACAAAAATAGCTAAGAATTTAGACAGCAAGGACATATTTTATATGTGAAGGATTTTATACAAGCAGCGCTTCATTTTTTTGGTAAAACCCCAAAAAATATGAGAACTTAAAATATGTTTTTGACCTAAATACTCTGTCTTGCTGTTATATCTCCCACTGTGAAAAGGCCTAATTGGTTATGAAGCTGTTCTGTGTGAATCATACCGTATTAAGGTTTAGAACAGAGGATAGAGCTGTCACCTAACCAGTATTTTAGAGACAGGCAGTGCGATGGATTAGAAATGTATTGGTTGGCTGGTGCGCTCGTTAAACTTAGGTTTTTCCAGAAAAATATATAAGATGATAACTAGAGTGACAAAGAGGACAGCTAACGTGACCACGCCCTTTCATTTACATAAAATTCCAGTATAGGAAAACACAACAGATATTAATTTATTCATAATGCATCTTCAAGACAAAATACAAAATCTTAAAAATAATTAGAGGTTTTTTTTTTAACATCAATTAGGCTCCATCCAGGGGCAGGCTGGGCTGGGGGGAAGGGGGGCATCTGACACCCGGGCTGGACCCATATTTGGCTACCTTGGACTTGGACACTGGGCCACCTGCATTTTTTTCCATTAAAAAACGCTGCTTAGTTGGGTCATGCCCCCTGGGCTAAAATTTGCCAGCCGTCCCCTGGCTCCACTTCATTACGAGAACCATGTGTTACATACAGGTGTGTAACTAGGAAAAAGAGACCAATAGCAACATTTTGAAGGGGTCCTATCCCATAGTTGCCGACTTTCCATTGTTGCCCTCTGGGAGATCTCAGGGGGGTGTATGGTGGGAGGGCAGAAGGGGGCGGGATGGGAAGAATTGCATAATTTTGGCCCCACCCCTTGCGACAAAATGAGCAAGACCAAAATGACACGTATCACCGCCAGTCGCGTCATTTATTCTGCCTATGGGCAGGTTGCGGGAGTCCAGGAGACCTACCCAGAATTCGGGAGAGTCCCGGACATTCTATAAGAGTGGGCCTATTCTTTATCTTTCCCCCACACAACAATGCACTGTCCGTTGAGATGAGCTGTGAGCAGACGCACATACACTAATGATTGGGCTAATGGTAAACAGGTGCATTGCACAGATTCATTTATTTTCCTAGAAAACTCTGTGTTTATGTGTTGTTTTCTTGTACATAGCAGGCAGCGTAAACTCCAAGTTCCTGACAAAAGAACCCTGATCCGATATGTGAATGCTGTCTGCAGGATTCAATGAGCCAAGCAATGCTTGTGGGCCATGAATTGAGCCCTTTTGCTGCCTGCCGCATGTAGGAAAACAAAGTGTAGAAGCTCAGAGTTCCATAGACCAATATACATGGTCACGCCTATTGCTGTTAGCCTAACGGGATTCTGGGTGTAACCAGGAAAATTTTGCAGTCAAATACGTTATGAGTAGAGATGTTCACTGACCCCCGTGTTTTTGTGTTGGATCTGGATTAACTTTGTTTTTTGGTTTTGGTTTTGCCTTTGGCAAAATTGCCCTTGCATGTTTTGGTTTTGATTTTGGAACCCTATTATTTTCTAAAATCCCTATTTTTTTGTTGTTAAAATCACATACTTTGGCTCTTTTTTTGTTCGTACATTATTATTAGCCTCAATAACATTAATTTCCAGTAAATTTTTGTCAAGTGACAAGAACACTGCTATCACTCCTGTTTCTGTATGAGCAATGACACTGAGCAATGTCACTGGAGACTGGAGAGTGACAAGAACACTGCTACCCCTCCTGTTTCTGTATGAGCAATGTCACTGGAGACTGACAAGAACACTGCTACCCCTGTTTCTGTGTGAGCAATGATGCTGGATCTCCTGGGGAGGGAGGTATTTATGGAATCCAAAACCCCGACAACACAACAATGACGTTTTGCCTCGATTCAGATCCGAGGATGCGCAAAAGTACCTAGTCGGCTCGCAAAGCTAGTCGGATCCTCTAAGGTCGGTTGGGCTCGGATTTCAGAAAACTGAGCTCAAGCATCTCTAGTTATGATGCAGATATTCCGAAGAACGGTTTTGAAAATGATGTTCATCTCTACTATCTTTCCTTCTTCAGGATTGGCCACGAGGAGAATCCGTAAAATGAATAATCCTATTTTTTACCAGGCAGGCCAACTTTGAGGGGTAGGGAGGACTAACAAATCTTCTGTTTGCATTTTTAAAAATGTATCAACAGTGGGATAAATGTTACTGATTGCAGGGTCCCTAGCACCATAGCTTATACGGTGAGCAGTAATCTCACTAAACTTACAAAGACGTGTCTTTGGTTCCTCTATAAGTTAGTTATTATAAATATGTGTACTGTAATATATACTGTAAATGCACCAAAGCATTTAAATGTGCTGCACAAAGACAGTAGTATATATATATAACTTAACAGTATAAAACAAACGTAAGTCAGTGTTATAGGACAAAACTAGTTTAATTGGCTACTATCAAATTGACCCAAGTCTCTCTCTCTCTCTGTGTGTGTATGTATGTGTGTATGTTAGGGAATTTAGACTGTAAGCTCCAATGGGGCAGAGACAGATGTGAATGATTTCTCTCTACAGCGCTGCGGAATTAGTGGTGCTATATAAATAAATGATGATGATGAAGGAGGTTGTCCGGAAGAGCTGACAATTTGAAGGCAGGCAATCAGGGCCGGGTTAAGGGAATGGAGGCCCCTGGGCTAAGGAAGCCTCCATTCCCCCGTGAGGGCTCCCCCCCTCATGATCCGAGCTGCCCGCGCCCCCACCCCCCCCATGATCCGAGCTGCCCGCCCACCCCCTCCTTCTCCGGCGGGCTGTACGCTCTTTACTGAGGAGATCTTGTGAGAGTGAGACTCACGAGATCTCCTCAGTAAGGAGAAAGGAGTAAGTAAGGAGAATACAGCGCGCCGGAGAAGGACCGCAGTGAAAGTGCTCAGCAGCACCAATCACGCCCCGCCCCCGACCGATCAATACAGCTGCTGAGCACTTTCAAGGGCCCCCTGGATGCCATAGGCCCCTGGGCTGTAGCCCAGTTAGCCCTATGGTTAATCCGGCCCTGCAGGCAATTGAAGTCATTGTTGAAGTATTAACATCAACACAACTATTTTTATTTCCATTATTCATCTTATTTTCATTTATTATTTCCATTCCCTAAAATGTATATTATTTTATATCATTGTCATTGGTTTACCTAGTAGGACAATATAACAATTTATAAAACAAACTGTCTAAAATAAACTAAGACAATCAGTCGACATGATTAGCACAATGTCAAACGGAAATATATTCTTCCATTTCATAGGCACTTTACTGAGAAATTACTCGAAATGTTTAAGTGCAAATGAAATAATATTTAAAAATAAAGCCACATTTCTCTACACTTGCAGGAAATGTCATGGTAATTACTGGGAATTTCACTATTAAAACCTGAAGCAGTAAGTGCTAGGTACATTTTCTGAGCAGTTGCACTTCTTCCGCGAGTAAATGACATACAACATCAAATAAGACATTCTAAAGCGAAGAAGTTTTTTGTTTTTAAATAAAAAATGATTCGGATGATAATTTTCCTCCATATAGAAGAGATTTATTTGTGGTCTAGACAATTGTTTTTGACAGCTCCAAGTTGATAAGACAAAGATATTACAGATATTCTCAAATCTGTTCAAATCAGGTGTTCTTTCCCCCATCAAAATTGATGCATTCTTCCCCCGACACAGAAGACTTGGAAAAAAAAATATCTAGGTTAGTTTATTTTTAAAAAATCATGTAGTTTAATTTAATCTTAATATGATATATTTTATACAAGCAATTGGTTTCTGGAAAGATACTTTGAATATCTACTGCAGACTTCAATTTCTTGATAATGTGGCATCTGATTATTACGAAACATTAATATCTTTCATATAATTTTTTCCTGTTGGCATCTATCCAGCTTTTTCTAAACTGATGAACGTTCTATTCTGACAGGATGAAAAATGCAATAGTCTAAACTCTACCAGCATGAATCCTAGCACAGATTAAGTCGAAGGTGCAGTGAGGCGACAGAGTATAAAAACGAGTGTTAGTTCTGCTGCAGTCACCCGCCTTGTCAGAGAACGATATGATTAAATGTGTCACTCTGCTACCATGTCTGCTTTTAGAATTACCTAGGTACTTTGTGTAATCCTCAAAATGTGCATTAGAGCAGAGATACTGTACTGTGTAATTTTGGGCTCAATGTAAGGAACTGGGTTGAACAAAAAAAAAATATCTCACTTATCTATTGTAGTTCTGAATTTTGCAAAGTTAAACCAGAAACAATGTCTGGGAAATCTGGGATTCTTAATCACACAGTTTCTCCGCCTCAAGCCGGGATAAGTTAGTGTTAGTTAAGTTCTCTAGCCTGATTAGGATAGTTTTAAATATAATCAGTATTCCGGTACACTAAGGAGTAAATTTATCAAGCTGAGAGTTTGAAAAAGTGGAGGTGTTGGCCAGAGCAACCAATCAGACTACAGTTATCATTTATTTAGTCACAACCTTAGATGCTCAATGTGACAGGATGGACCGCCTGTGCCACCCTGTCTGCTGTTGCTGGGAACCAGCTGGGCTTACTTTGCCACCGTTCTCGTTCGTCATCCCAAATGCGCCCTCTTGCCGCAGTAGGAGGGGCTTACAAATGCTGCCATCACTGGACTCCTTACCAGCATCCAGTACCTGTTTTCTTCAGGGTAACTGATGCTGCGAGTGTACACCATTACAGGTGTACCTGGGCTGATACTCTTGACCTCTTACTATGAATCAGGGTTGCTGTGGATGGATCCCCCTGGCCTTTCACACTGACCAGAGCTGCAGGGTAGCAGGCAGAGCGGTGGTACCGGAAAAGCTGGCTCCAAACCTCAGAAACAGCTGGTAAGGGATTAGATTTTGGGTGTAATCTGTAGGTCACAGGATTTTCAGCATGTAAGATATTTTCAAACAGGTCTTTGAAGCAAGTGATGTTTATGTGCAGTCACACTGATTGGACGTACCAGTGCTAAGGTCAGTTGAAATCAGAAGAACAACTTTTAATAGAAAACAGTGCTGTTTTTATACACATTTGAACTCAGCCTCACTGGGTAAGCCAGCCCCCTTGAGGTCTGAGCTATTTTTAGAATCAAGATGTAACCTGTTCACCAAAACATGGATTTACCTGCAATGCAAAGCTAACAATATTTACACTTATCTGTGTTATCCCACAACTGTGCTGGGATTTCCTGCATCTTATTTCAGAAGCAGGAAATATAGCATGTCAAAGGGTCTAATTAACATGAATACTTTCTTCAGACAGTTGCAGAATACAAATTCCCAAAGAAAGGTGCAAACCCCAAACAAGCCATTTCCCCACATCACAATACACAAAAGACTTCCATCCACAAAGGCTTATTGTATCAGATATATACCTCTAGAAATAATTTATTTCTTCTAGCAAGGTTAAACAAGAAACACAATTCTTCCCCTGGTCTAATAAATAAAGATATTTCTTTTACCAAAACACCCACAATATCAAAAAGAAGTACATTTGCAATTATATAACTAAGCACCCTGCACTATTTTCCTTTAAATAAATTTATACCATAAGTTACTTGTAATTGATGCAGTCACACTCAAATTGTGTAGAACTGTTTCTAAAACCAGCTCATCGATTCAGATTTAAAATTCAAAAATGCTAGGGATTCTCAAACATTTAGATTGATTCAAAATTTAGAGTAAATTAGAGCAATGATATCTGTTCCAACATATTCAAGCATATTTGAGCTTGGTTCACACATGAGGAATTGGTTCAAGTTGGTTTGCACATGTTTACACGAAGGTCACACACTGGCTCAAGCACATTCAAAGTTAAATGAATACATTTTAACAATTTTCTATTGCAAATGGACACCTTTGAACGTCAGAAATACTAATGTCCACTGTTTCAATTTAAAAAAATGATAAACGTACCATAAATGTAGTCAATTAATTATTTTTTTTTGGGGCTTTTTAAATATTTTTCAACACTTAGATTGAATGTGAGCAACAAAATGCGAACGTTATTGACAAATCTTGAGTGGGAAGCAGTGATCCTGACACGTGAACTCAAGCCACAAATTTGGAATTGGAATATTTAATTGGCATATATTGAACATTAAATCTCAAGCCTGTGTCAAAGCTCTCAAGCATCTCTATTCACAACCCCTATAGATAGACCTCAATGATAATAATTAAAATTAAAATGTATGTATTATAGGGTATAATGTACACATCTAAAATAAATTATGAATATTGGAAGTCACCTTCAATTTCTGATTAGTGGTATAAATGCAATCAGCTTGTGGCCACAAAACTTTATGGGTTAATGAAACTCTTAGCTGATCTGTCAGCTGATATTATCCAATAAATGTCATATAGGTTTGGGAAATTGTTTCCTACATGAATAATATACATTTCTTAATTGAAGTAGTCTGATATAGTAGTAGACAACATGTGACTCTAGCGGAAATTACAATTATTGTAGCTGCTAGAACGTTCTTATGTATGCATCCAATGGATAGTCTTTGCAAACGCTCCTTCTATCTACATTTCTTTCCTAAACCAGGGGGTAAATGTATCAAGCTGTGAGTTTTCCGGCGTGTTTGAAAAACCAATCAGATTCTAGCTATCATTTATATAGTACATTCTACAAAATGAAAGCTAGAATCTGATTGGTTGCTATAGGCAACATCTCCACTTTTCAAACCAGCCAGAAAACTCTTAGCTTGATACATTTACCCCCAGGAGTGAATTTCTTATCAATTGAAATAGGTTTCCACTACTGGTTTACAGTATATTGTCATAAAAAAGCATGAGGTGGCCTTTATATAATGCCAAGTCCCATGGATGCTCCAGTACTTTGATCTATTACTACAGTTCCACAGAAAACACACCTAGATAATAGGGCCAGGGCGGGATTGTCCCATTGAGAGATAGGGCCTTCACTAGTGGGCCACTGTATGGTGGACCACTGCAAAGTCCCAAGCACTGCATAATTGTGTCTGTAACAGAGAGATGTAAAACTGTGGACCAATAGTAAACTGTTTGCTCTCATAGGCAGTACACGTTGCACTGATTTTTAACAATCTGCTTGAGTACCAAATTTTAAAATAAGATTATGGACTACCATGGCAACCACAGTCACATGACACATGATGTAGAGCCGACAGGCTTTGGATCGCCCCTTAGAGCTCTGTGTGCGCTGTGACATCCTCTTTCTCCTTCATCTGCCATCACATGACATGCTGAGAGCTTTAAGCCTGTGTCTGTTTAGCAAACTGACTGTGTGTGTGTGTGTGTGTGTGTGTCAGGTAGCCATTTTTGTTTGTCAACCAGAGAGAGAAAAAGACATAATGATTTGTAGAAGGATAGCTTAAGAAGCACTTAACTTGCTATTTAAAGAAAATAATAAATCTTTTATGCTTCTTCTTGCTGCTTTAATAACCCAAATATTCTTCTTTTTTTCATAAATGTCAGAAATTTTAATGGATAACTAGCTGCACTATTTGGTTACAGTTAGCAGTAGTGAAGACACATCTAGACAATACACTAGAACATAGGCAGGAAAGCATTATATATATATATATATATATATATATATATATATATATATATATATATATCTATTTCTATAAATATATACATATATAGTGGCTTATAAGTACGTTGCACTGAATTTAGTAATAAACTAACTCAAAATCACTTACATTGTGCTACAGAGTCGAAGACACTACTTTATCAATGCTAAAATAAAATATTTATAATTTGACATGTCTAATATATAAATATATATGGATCATCAAAGCCTTTTATTACTGAACTTTCAAATAAAACGGAAAACTTAATTGCATGTAATATATTGTAACATTTAGAATGTAATATTAAGTTATAAAATGCCTCGCAGATATATTACAAAAGCCATTCACATTGCTCCCTATGGGCTCAAATCCGTCAGAACAGGCTTATCTGTTCATTGTATTAAATAACTAAAACAGTTTAGTCAGTTATATATAGTTGTCATCTGATTTAAATTGATTTAAATACATTTTGAAATAACCTGAAGCGGCTATTCTGTTTGACAGGAAGACAAGATCATCAGTATATCACTAAAGATTCATAAAGTACTGCAAAATAGTATTAGCAAAAAAAAAAAGGATAATAATGCAACTGTTGGAATACAATACAATAAAGTAGGTCTCATGACAAATTTAGGATTTTAAATATAAGTGTTTAACAGTTTTTAATGATTAAATCTGAAATTAATTAAGTGACCATTGCTTAAATAGGTACATAGATACATAAGTGAAAGGAAAATTATATTCTCCAGTGTCATGCCATTCCAAAGGGATCATATTTTGCACTTTATAATATTTATCAATGTAGATATAAATTAGATCATCGGATGATAATTGAACCAGCAGCACAGAGGAACAAGCCTACAAATCTCATTGTGACAATACAAAATTTTATTTGTTTATGGTATAATTTTACTGGGCAGTGTGTGGATTTCTGCAGACCCAACTTTCATCAGTCTTTTCGATGGGCTGGCATCCTTGAGTGGATAAAAGGCATATCTCCTCACTGCATTCTGTATAGGTCTAACAAAGTGTTGCTGTCTTGTCACTTCCTAATTTGAAACATTGGCAGAATACTCCCTTTTCTCACTGTGAACCCATATCCCTTCTCTCGTTATATCCAGCCTTATCTACTGCAACCTCCTGCTATCTGGCCTTCTCCTGACAAAGTTTTTCCCACGGCAAGAACGATCTTCTTCTCTGGCTCCACATCCACTATACCCATCTGCAGGGCAGAATCCCTACACTGGCTCACCATTGCCTCCAGAACTCAATACAAGTAACTCACCATCAAAGCCAATCTAATGACCTCCATATATCTCTGACCTTGTGAAGAGATACACTGCTCTCTAGATTTTACTCCTACCTCCAAGACTTCTCCACTGCTGCTTTCCACTTATGGAACCTTATCCCACCTGTCTGGACTCTCCCCTAATATTGAATCTTTCAAGAGTCCTCTCAAAGTCCACCCCTACACTATAGCCTTTCCAATATATCAAGGGTTTTAACAAGGTACCAGGAGGGAAACTTTATTTAAATTAAGAGAAGTATTAGAACACAAGGGCATGCACTGACACTGGAGGGAAGTAGGTTCAGAGGAAATTTGAGGAATAATTTCTTCACAGAAAGGGTAGTGAATAAGTGGAATAGCCTCCCATCAGAGGTGGCAGAGGCCAATACAGTAGAGCTTTGGATAGACATAAGGATATGCTTACAGAGAACAAAGGATCAAATAGGGTTTGATGTTACAATAGGTCAAGAAATGGGCAGCCTAGATGGGCCAAGTGGTTCTTCTCTGCCATCAAATTCTATGTTTCTTTGATTCTGTGTTTCTATGGCTACCTATTGTCTCCCATTGAACTCTCCATCCAGACTGTAAGCTCTCATGAGAAGGGCCAACTCTACCCTTTGTCTCATATCTTCACCTTCTTCATCAAACTAGTATGTACTTGTTCTGTTTTTATGATTTGTATTTTGTATTGTTTGTTATTCTAACTGTTTGGCACTGCAGAGTTTAGTGGCACCCTACAAATAAATGATGATAATAAATATAGGGCCAGAATAGGGACCTGATTTGCAAAAACAATATTTGGTTTTGGAGGTTGAGATCTTTCAATTATCTAATTTAGCTATTTCGATGGCATAAACCTCTATGGTTTGAATCTCCAGAATGTCCCATTTACAAAATAAATTAATGTATTTTTCCAAGGGATTACAATCATTATCGCTTATTCTTTTATT
The DNA here is from genome assembly GCF_038048845.1 of Mixophyes fleayi. NCBI lineage: Eukaryota > Metazoa > Chordata > Amphibia > Anura > Limnodynastidae > Mixophyes > Mixophyes fleayi. The sequence continues at coordinate 84,471,103 of NC_134411.1, read as the reverse complement.
TTGGCTGCAATATATAAGAAGACAATAGGGTAAAATAATTAAACATGTATTGACAATCCTGACACACCTGTTACCCTATGTCAGTGATGGCTAACCTGTGACACGCCAGGTGTTGTGAAACTACAAGCCCCAGCATGCTTTGCCAGTATATAACTAGCTGATAGCTGGCAAAGCATGCTGGGGCTTGTAGTTTCACAACACCTGGAGTGTCACAGGTTAGCCATCACTGCCCTAGGTCCAGCTTTAGGTGACTACTTCACAAATTTAGTTATGGTTGTGGGCTGAGCTTGGATGTTTGCAGAATTCTGGGAAGTCCCAAATTCTTTTAGAGTTTATACCCATGCAAATGAACCTTATACTTACGCATGCTCAGAGTTGGCGGCACTTTTCCAATTACTTTCAGTTCCTTACCCTATATAGGTGCACATAATGCACAATGCCCATTGGTACAGATCAGAGCTGGAACATCCATTAGGCAACCTATGCACCTGTCTAACATACTCTAATCAAAAACAAGAACAATCAAATATTTGACACTTGAAATAAAGGCAGCCCAGTATCATTTAGGATTGAGATTAAGCATGGATGAGTATTTGGGGAGAAAAATGGAAATGTTTTAATTAGTAAGAGAAAAAGGACAAAAGGCGATGATTCTAAGTGTTAGGTGGCATCGACAGAACGTAAAAATATCCACAATTACTAAAATGTATCACAGACCTGCCCCCCAAAAGATGTGAAGGTTATAAGAAGATACTGTTACATTTTTATAAAATAAAACAATACAGATGGAAGCAACACAATAAATGTAGACATACTGAATCTTACACATTTTAAAACAAATAAAAACAGACAAAAAGAACATTGTTGGACAATGCTGCCTCTTTAACAATAGTATTAGAAAGAAAATAATTCTTAATACTGTTGAACTCAACTTTCTCCTGTAAGTGTCGGAATTCGCCATCTGCTCTGAATTCCCAACTGATTCAGGCAGAATGCCAACAGCTCACAGTCCGCAAAACCATCAAAGTTTTTTTTTTATCTGATGGCTCTGGGGATCGTCAAATGTTTGCTCACTGCCCAGATCGGCGAGAACTTCAGAAGAAATGGTTCTGGTTCATCCATTTAAGGCAGTGGTCACATGATTGGCAGAAGACGTTACCATTCTACACTAAGGGATCTGCTTAGGAAATTCAGTAAGAAGTATTTTTCAGCAGAAACCAATCAATGGATAATGTTGCATACTTAGTAAGGTTGGAAAAAGACACAGGTGTATCAAGTTCAACCTTTCATGAAGTCTATGGAGTCCATTTATTTATTATTACTCCAAGTGCCGCAATAAGTCTCATTTATAGTATTACCACTTATTGTAGCAATTAAAAAGAAACCTACGAATCGCCCGCATCTATGGAAAAAAAATATTGCAGAGGCAGATGAGCGATTTTCAGTCTCCTTAGCGATAAACGCAAGCTGTAACAGTTAACTTACTGATTTGCTGGGCCAGAGTGTTGTGTGTTGAGTCTAAGAATAAAGCATTTGTTTATTGCTTTTGCTCTGTTAACACCACCCTGAGATGGGATTATCAGAAAAGGGATTGTGGCGGTTCTTCCGGCTCTTGTAGAGTAGCTGGGGGCAGTTTTGGACAGTACTCATGGCTCCGCCTCATGCGCCCATTCACGCAGGGGCGGATCTAGAAAAATGCTGTACCCGGGGCGATTTAGGGGGGGGCGATTTAGGCCCCGCCCCTTTCTAACATCTTAGGCTGCCGACGGCTGCACACTAGGTGCAGGTCCGTCCAGCCGTGACAGGCAGGGACAGTGTGCTCCCCGGCTGCTCTGATTGTGTTTTAAACACAGTCAGAGCAGCCGGGCAGCACACTGTCCCTGCCTGTCACGGCTGGACGGACCTGCACATACTGTGCAGCCGTCGGCAGCAAGTGTCTGCTAGGGGGGGGGGGGGGGGGCGATCGGGGCAATAGCCCCCCCTGGATCCGCCACTGCATTCACGGCCCCACCTAACTGTATCACAGACAGCAGAAAGTGACTGTGCAGCCCAGAAACTTGCAGATGTGTGTAGCTATGCAGCTCCAGTTTCTGCAAAGGCAGCACACACAGTATATGGGGAGGAGCCAAGAAGCAGCATCACAGGGGCCCAAAATTATTCACTATTATTCTACCTTCAGTTACCATTTGTTATATAGTATGTTTCCATCAAGTACTTTTATACTCCTTTTAATGTATCCTAGGCTTTGATTCATCTCCGCAGCTGCTGCCTGTCACTATATGGTGCCACTCAGCTTTCTGTCAAATAGTGATCTGTATCCATATTGGTTTTCCACCATTGTATAAGTAAGCATAGTTATTAATAATACCTAAGTGTATAAACCCTACATTTATCTACATTTCTTATATTTTCCTGTCAGAAAACAAAAAGTGTTACCAGACTTGAATTTAGTAAAATCTCTTACAGCTCTGAGACATAGATAAATAGATAACTTATTTGAAGATTGTCTGTTATCTGACAACACCTATAGATTTGAACACTTTCCTGAATATATAGTGATCAGTATTATGAGTATTAAGACCCGTGACTGTTTTTTGTGATATGGATTATGAGCGTAAACTCACACAAAAAGAAATTGAATTAGGTAGCAAGATACATGAGGGAAATGTCTACATTAATAAATAACAAAAAGAACGTAGGCATTTGCCCCCTGCTCTGCTCCCATAGTGGACTACTTTGGGCTGGGTCACTGGGCCACCTACATTTTTTTTTTTACTTAAAATGTTCCTAATAGGCTACTGAGTCGAGTTTTGCCCCAGGGGTAAAATTTGCTAGCCCCTCCCCTGATTGTGGTGCAGCTTTTGGTAGGCGGCACGATTTGTGAACAGCATTGGCTTCTGTCTTTTGTCTCAAAGGAGACATTTGCATTTGTAAGATATTGCTTAATGTCTGAAATCTAGTTACCATAACCAGAGGAAGGGCACAAGGTGAGAGGTAACTCAGCTCATGCTAATGATCACAGGCTGATTAGTATAGAACAGGCCTGGACAACCTGTGGCTTTTCAGGTGTTGTGAAACTACAAGTCCCAGCATACCTTGCCAACTATCATCTGGTTATCTACTGGAAAAGCATGCAAAGTTAAGCCACAGGTTGGCCAGGCCTGGTATAGAGGATGCTTGACTGGAGGGAGTAAAAATTATATTCTTACCGCATTCATCACTTTTGTGGAAATGTTCTGGTACCTGGGCCTAACATCATACTTGCCAACTCTCCCTGAATGTCAGGGAGACTCCCTGAAATAGGGGTGATCTCCCTCACTCCCTGAAGAGTCTGGCATTCTCCCTGATGCTGAGCCAGTACAAGACGTGGTTGGCTTCGCCATCTGTGGCATGATGACACAGTTCAGAAATTGTGTCCTATGTCCATGTATTGATGCCTATGGAGGTGGCCATTTTCATGGAGACCAAAATTTAATCAAAGACTGACAGGTAAGACAACATGACTTCAGTAATGGAGACAGAAATGTAAAAGACACTTCAGTCTTTAGAGACTCATTAGCTGCTTTTCTTTAATGTATAGTTGCCTACTCTCCCAGAATGAACGGAAGACTCCTGCATTTCTGGGAAACCTCCCGGGAAAGAAGGGAAATCCAACGGTTCTCGTCCCCGCAATAGATAAGAGGTGGAGCCGGGCTTAATGATGCAAATATTGCATCATCTTAGCCCCACCCCCTGTTGTGATTGGCCAAAATTGTGACAGTCGTTTAGGGGACGGTGCCTAAATTATGCGATTCGTCAAGCCCCCCCCTCCTCGCACCCCAACCTCCCCCGGGATCTACCTGAAGCCAACGAGGAAAAGTTAGCAAGTATGCCTAATATATTGTGTTTATCTCAGTGAGTTTGAGAAGCAAGGTCCTAGAAGTCAGTAAGCAGAGTTTTTATAGACATCACATTGTGGTATGACCTTGAGTGATTTGTTACCTGAAGTGCTACTGAAATACTCCCCTCTCATCGCTTTGCACAAACTGCCTACTGGGTTATATAATGGTCACCAAAATGGTCTCTGCATTATATAGTGCTAAACAGAATGGGCGCTGTATTGCACAGGTGTCACCAGAATAGGCAATGCAACTTACACTGGCCATTATAATGGGTTATGTGGATTTGAAATGTGTAAAAGTTATTGGAAAGTGTATGTAGGCCATTAGCGTAGGCCCCATATTATATACTCAGCGGCGCACGGAGGATTGTCGGGGGGGGGGGGGGGGTTTCCCCCCGCCGACCCCCAAAAAAAACAAAAACCCAGAGAGAGCTGCTGCACAGCTCCGTTTCGCCAGCGCTGTCCTATACAGCAGCCACGGCGCTGTCTAAAATGCGTCTGCAGCGGTGCTGTATACAATACAGCACCGCCGCGGACGCTTCTTTGACAGCGCCGCGGCTGCTGTATAGAACAGTGGCCACTTAGTTAGCGCAGGGGGGGGTTTCTAGAGACTCAGAGACCCCCCTGCATGCGCCACTGATACTGGTCACCGGGGCTTCCTTGTGTTTTATTATGGCTTTTTGAAACTACAATTTTAAAAATAATTTTATTGTACATTACACTGTAACCACCACTAGTTAAAAAAAAACATGGTCTAATTCAGGGTTGTCCAACACGCCTGTAAATGTGGCCCAGAATGAGTTTTGGTTGTGGCAAGGGGGCAGCACTGTTAATGGAAAAAAAAAATCCTGCAAAAAAAAAGAAAAGAAAATACTTCCCTTGCGGTCACGTCAGCTGGTACTCCGGCTCCCTCCCTTGTCTCCTCCTCCGTGCGGTGCTCGCAGTGAATGTCGGGCGTGATGTCATCTCGCCCAACATCCATTGCGGAGCGCATCACAGAGGAGTCACCCGCGCGAGAAGAACAATCAGCAGCACAGAATTGGAGAAAAGAAAAGAAGAGAAGAGGACAGGAGAACAAGCCGATTAAAAGGTAAATTAAGGGGGATTTTTTTTTTTATTTCAAGGGACGCTGACTAGTGAATAAAAGTCACCTGGTCCTGGAGCATCATGGACCTTATCTCCCTGCTACATACTTCTACTTGTAATACTAATGGGGAATTATATATTATTCTCTTTGGCCCATTATAAATTGTTATCCCTTAACTAACATAGTGGTGTAATTAGCAAAACAGGTGACAATTTGGGGTCACAGTGATGTATATGTCAGGTACCGCAGGCCTAGTCAGGGCACCCTGATATACAATGCCTGGCTTAAATGCAATTTATTGATATTGCATCGGAACAATACAAAAAGTGATTATAGTATAATAACTAGAGAGGATTTTTTGAACAGGGCGATTGAAAGGTAAGTATAGGGGGATTTGAAAAAAAAAGAGATTATATTTATATATATATATATATATATATATATATATATATATATAATCTCTTATTTTCTCATAAATATATATATATATATATATATATATATATATATATATATATATATGTTAACTATGTTTTCTGGATGATCAGCTATCGTTATTGTTAGTGTATCTTATGTGCGGCCCAAACCAACTCGTCGTCTTCCAATGTGGCCCAGGGAAGCTAAAAGGTTGGACACCCCTGGTCTAATTAAATATAAACCATACAATTGAATGAGAATCTGGTGAGTGATGCACTAAGGGTGATAGAATCCCCTGCCTGTCTCGTCTCTACTACTCTAAAGAGAGTTTAATGCTTTGTGATGACTTAAAACAACGTGGATGTTAGTTCCGATCAAATGATGATGTAAACCTATCACATCTTTACATTTAGCTGAGGGATTTAATAACTTGATAAATTAGACGTTAAGCGGTTAAACAGGAAAAGAAAATGCTTCAAAAATATACATATCCACTTTAAGTTGTTTGAGGTGAAAGGATAAAAAAAAACGTAAGAGTTTTCTGTCTGACATAGACCTTCACTTATTTAAGATCAAAGTGTCTTTCTGATCTAGGGCATGTTTAATCCTCTATGAAATGGATTTCACTATGTGCAATACTTCTCAATCTTTATTAGAAGTCTTTGATTATAAATACTGTAATATTGGCTGATTTTTATGTGTACACAACATTGTAGTAAAAGAAAATACAGCTTAACCCTTGCCCATCAATATGTTTTTTGTAAATGATTTTACAATGACTTCTTTCAAGGTATAGAAAAGTATGTAAATACATCATAACTATATACATGTTCTAAATACATAACTAAAGCATTTATCAGCACAACCATTTAAACATTCATTGATAACATGAATGTAAGGATCGACCTTAATTGATCATCATCATCATTTATTTATTTATTTATAGCACCACTAATTTCGCACCACTAATTCCCATTGGAGCTTACAGTCTAAATTCCCTAACATACACACAGACTAGGGTCAATTTAATAGCAGCCAATTAACCTACTAATATGTTTTCGGAGTGTGGGACGAAACCGGAGCACTCGGAGGAAATCCACAGGGATAAGGCAATGGTTGGGAATAAAACTCATGACACCAGTGCTAAGAGGCAGAAGTGCTAACCACTGAGCCAACGTGCTGCCCAGGATGCCACATTTTGGACCACGGAAGACTTTACAGAACCAATGAATATGTGCATATGTTATCTAATAGGCTAGAGAAGCCTATGAGTTAGAACCCTTTAAGACATCTAATCCCCCATTGCTGGAGCCTTAAACTGACTTTATGCTGGCCACAACTGATTCAGACCAAATTGGTCTTAATTTGCCATTTATGTGGAGCTCCATTGACTACTAAATATTACTGCAAATGAATTAAACCGCTCAGGATTTTCATCGTTAAAGGCTAAGGGCTAGATTTACTAAGCTGCGGGTTTGAAAAAGTGGGGATGTTGCCTATAGCAACCAATCAGATTCTAGCTATCATTTATTTAGTACCTTCTACAAAATGACAGCTAGAATCTGATTGGTTGCTATAGGCAACATCCCCACTTTTTCAAACCCGCATCTTAGTAAATCGAGCCCTAAGAATGCAGTTGACCAGTGACCTCTTTCTATATGTGTTTCATTGGTCGATTGCACTATTGCTGCCCCAAATAGCTTGATCTGTTCAGTTTGACCCCCCCATGTGTGTGGAGAAATTAATCACAGCTTAGGGAACACTTATGGATCCTTCACTAAGGTTAATGGTAGGTCCTAGCCTTGTTTAGTGGATGATATGGGCAAAATTGACATTTTCTTTACTAAAGACAGTTTTAAACATATTCCCTTTGTAGATCTTGACTATTATGTTATATATACTATTCAGTTTTGTAATATGAATTTGCCATGATGCTTGGAAAAGTTGTGCAAAAGAGCCCTATTTCTAAGGCGGAATTGACTGCATTTGAAGTCAGTCAAAATGGCCACAGTTTGAATTCATAAATGAATTTCCTCTGATCAAATAGTATCCAGCTGTTACCATTCCCAACGTGTCTATGAAATCAATAGGTCTCTTGGCTGCCTCCTGCATTGAAGTGAAAATGTCCAGGACAGACCATCTTCTTGCGGAGGAAATATTCATGGTTCGCAAAATGATGCACAGCATAGAAATACTGAAATACATGTCATGCCCCCTCCAAAAGGCAATGCCGAATCTTCCACTATTTACTGAAACATAAAAAGTTAAAACTTTGTATGTTTTACCAGCTAGGTATTCAACAATGATTGCATAAAAAATAAAAATGCCTAATTGTTATGCAAAGCACAAAACTCCTGTAAATAACATAGATATAGTCCTTAGTTGTGTCATTGCAATAATATTAATTAACAACATATGTTATAAGGAATAACAGCCCCCAACCGCTAACTCAGTGAGACAAATTGGACCCTCAAATCAGAATTTACTAGTGCCAGGATTGCAGTAGGTTTTGTCCGGGCATTGACAACTGAGAGAAGGGGAAGTGTCAGTTTCTAACTCAGGCACTGGATGTACAGAGCCGTGGAAAGGATGAGCAGATGGCAGTGAGTTCTCCTAAATTCTGGGGGTCATTGTCACGTAAGCCCCATAGCTCAGATGTTTGGGGGAGGGAGATGTTGGTAAAATAATGACATTTCAAGTGGAGGTAAGCTTTCATTTCCAGACCATGAAAAGGTCATGTGACTTATCGTAGCCTACTTATTTACACTTGATGAGTTTAATTTAAATACACAAACCCCAGTCCTTATATGTAGTGTACAATTAGGTCATAATTTAAATGTGGCGCATAGTGATTTCACTTCTATCACAACGGGTTTGGGAGTATTCTGTGATAGAAAGCATACCTGTTAGAAGGGCCACCATCCAGCCACCCAGAGGAAGCATGGGGGCTGGGGAAGGGGGGGGGGTAACAAGGGCAGATGTCCCAAGCCCTGACACTTGGAGGAGCCTACCTGGGTCCAGAAAGAGAGGTGTTGTTATGTGTGTGTGTGGGGGGGGGAGGATATGTGACAAGGACAGAATGTGGTGGGTATATGTAACACATGTGACGCATCTCTCCTTGTCACATATGTTCCCTCATCCTCCTCCACTAGTCACATTAGTTTTGAGTCCCTCCTCCTCTCTCCTACCTTAAAAAAGAGGCAGACTAGATGGTTCTTATCTGCCATAAAATTCTATGTTTCTGCGTTTCTATGCTACCTGCTCCTGCAACTCTGACTATCAGCTGCTGGTGTCTAAAACTCTGTTGCTACTTGGTTGGATCCTGGAAGGTTGGTGCCCTTTTTAGAAAAGATATATGTACTATTCACCACTTGAAACTGTAAATCAATAGCAGCTTGCAATTAATAAATAGGCCTCCTCCCCCCAAGGATGTCATGTCTTTAAATTATAGCCACCACATTTCATATAAAGACCCTTAGTTGTATTATTGGCCCCTACAGTATATTATTGTTATATAGCTGTAAATTTAACAAAAATAGGCCCCATATTAAAGCCCCACAAACTGTGTATTTAATATTATTTATATTATTGCTATTATTATTATTTAATTTCATATATATTATCATATTGCGCAGTGCTGTGTATAGAATATGTGATCATTCACATCGGTCCCTGTCCAATAGAAGCTTACAGTCTAAGGGGTAAATTTATCAAGCTGCAGGTTTGAAAAAGTAGAGATGTTGCCTGTAGCAACCAATCAGATTTTTGCTGTCATTTTGTAGAATGTACTAAATAAATGATAACTAGAATCTTATTGGTTGATATAGGCAACATCTCCTGCAGCTTCATAAATTTACCTTTAAATCTCTATCCAAAACACCCACTCTTTAGGTTACATTTTATCGGAAGCCAATTACCTTATCAGTATGTTGTTGGACTGTGGGAGGAAACCCGTGCAAATATGGGGATAATATAAAAACTCTACATAAATAGGCCTGATTGAATTGAACTCATGACCCCAATGCTGGCAGCAATGCTAGTCACTGTACCCCAGTGGTGCCCCACACATGAAATGGCATTCTTTGGCATTACCAATGTATTAAACCTATACAACATTTTTGCATACAATTATGGCGGCATATGCAATGGGCATCAATGCGACAAAGGGTGGTGAAGACAAGTTGAGACTTGAGGTAGGGTGGTGTAAACAATTGAAAATTTGGCAGGGTGGGTGCTAGATTGATGGGAACTGTGGGGGTGAGGGTATCAGTGAGAGGTTGTCCATGCACCAGTGTATGTGTGTTCTAGGTGGGTAGGATATGTTTGCTAATAACTGTACGGAATTATGTTTGTATCCTGCCCTTGACCTACATCAATATAATAAAATAATTATTTTTTGATTCTGAAAAGGTAGACTTTTTAAATGTATGCTCCCATTGCTTATTTGAAGTTTGTATATTTTATATTGCTGCTAATAAAGCAGAATTAATATCCTAAGCTACTCATTGTAATGATCAACAAGGGGTGCTGATAACCAACAAAACAAGGGTAACAAAAGCCCAGAGTAGGAATCATTATAGACCGACAGCAGGAATGTTATCCAGTTGTATTACTAATAGACATCACTAGAAAGGAATTATTATAGAAAGGAATGGAAGGAGTAAACCAGAGAATAGTCAAACAAGCCATAGTCAATGATCCGAGCTGACAGAGGAAGAAATGATGGTGAAATCAAACACACAATTCTTTGTGCCTAACATAGTTCTGATATAGGGCAAAAAAGCTCTAATGGCGACAATCCACCGATCTATAGCTCATACAGATCACTATTGTGTCAGTAACCAGGAGCTAATTACAACAATCACACAAGCTCTGGCATTCCACTGGCAGAATCATGCAAGATAGAGAAGCACCACCACCCTATGTAGCTGCTTGAACAGAACAGACACATTATTCTGGGCAGAATAAGTTATGTAAAAACACTGCAGGTATTTACATAGCCAGATCATCCATTAGCAACCTAGGCTCCTGCACTAACCTGCTTTCCTGTTTTTGTGATTTTTTTTTTCTTACAGATGGGGGAGAAGCGTGGCCAAACCAACATGGTATCTTTATATGGCTCTAGTTATTTCAAGTTTTTAATATATTTAGTAACACATACATTTTTAGTGTTAATTGTCCAAAATTGCTTTTGCTTGTCCTTTGTCACGTGAATACATATGAATATACAGCCAGTAGAATATAAGTTTATGATTGGAACACTTCCAATATTGCATACCCTAACAGTGCTTAGGAATGTAATAACAGTACTTTAGAATGTGTTACTCAAAGACAATAGACTTGTGAACCTGTAACCCAATAACATCTCTCACAGTAAAGATGGATTACAACCAGGATCTATAAGATACCACACACTAATATATATGCTAATTCTCCAATCTCCATTAATATAATCATTCAAAATATTGCATTCCAGTTTTAAAATCACAATATTATACAATGTCAAAAGGATGGCATAAAAGGCGCAGAGATGAGAATGTCAAGGTAATTTCTGACATTTCAGCATATTGTATAAATGCTCGTCGAACTCATTATCTACCGTTGCCGATCTCTCCAGCCTGTTTTCCGTGGTCTTGAAACAAAAATCACATCTGACTACATTTCAATGTCCTATAACAGGAGTCTTATTTTTGTGTTGTCATTATTATTATTATCATTGTCAAGACAATAGTGAGAATTATGTGAAAAAGTACTTATTTACTCACCCACTTAAGAAAAAGCCAGCGTTGCCATGGTAACCAGCTCAGAAGAGTCTCGAGTGTTCTACCTCTGAAAGCTTTTATAAATGTTTTCAGAACTATAGGTAAGGCATGTCATTTAATTTCTAATTGCACCCAAGGTATATCAGGATTGCTTTGCTAATTTTTGCATGTGTGTGAAAGGGGAAAAGGCTAATAATGTATTAGTTACAAGCTATTCCCACGGTATATAATGCAAAAAAATAGAAAAGGGTCCCTTAAAGTCAACCTTGAAATGACACACATTTATAAATATGAATTATGAACATCTGTAGACATTTTTTAATCTTCATCTTACCCTGTTGGAAAGAGGTCTTGCTTCACATATGTTGAGCTATTGAATATGCTAATACGGAGCTGCACAGCCATTTTTCTTGGTAGACATTACCTGCTGATGCCCTGATTAGATTAAAGTTACCTACAATTCTTCCATTCTTTTCCAGTTTCTTTAGCTCCCAATGCACAGAGCAGTATAATAACACTGCCTAGCGTGTGTATTGTTTACGTTGCGTATTGGAAATTCATTGGGTCAGCTTCATGACTGAGACTTTATTTGTTATGCTGATAATGCATGTAGTTAATACAGAATAATTGCAAGTGCTGGGCTGTGGGTTTTATGCTGTCTTGATATTTTTTTACTTCATTACCATTTACACAAGGGTAGGGCTTATAAATAAGTAACAAACCATTTATTATCTCAGGAGCAGAGGAGAACAGTCTGTACATTTACAAAAGCTTTGGATAATGTCCGTATTGATAAAGTCATGTAAAATGTTATTAACCACCCACCATACCTAATAAGTATCTGTCCCTCCCCTGAGATTCAGTTTCTCTGTGGAGGACACAAAGGAGGACCCGATGAGAAATACTTTGACCTAACACAACATTCCGTTTTGCCTTCCTCCCATTGTAGCATTATCTAGTAAGCTGATGCTTTGACATTTGCAATTCCCAGCTCAAATAAATAATTATAATTATTTAATAAATAATTAAATGTCATTGGTTCACTGAAGAGGCAGATGATGTGGTGGAGGACGGGTGTATTTAGTACTTTCAGTGGCAACAACCTGTGCACATACTGTCAGCCTTTGCAGGGGTCTGGTTACATCTGGGGTCTTCCCTGTACAGAAAATAGTGGTCCCAACCACCTTCACTGAGCACCATCATTGAGCAGGTGACATGAAGCTATATCTATCCTTTAAACCAGGTATCTTAAATCCACTGCCAGTCACCCATGCCTGCCTAGGAGATCTGCAATAATGGATAATTACCAGCGATTGATGTGGAAACAAAGGTCCTTGAGTTTGGTGGTCCATGTTTGACTTAATGATGGTAGTATACTGATCTCATTAATCCTGACCTTGGCAATGATAGCTTGCACTGTTCAGACTATACATATAACCTGTGTTTGTTACTTCAAAGGAAATTGTCCTAAATTGACAGCTGTTGTCAAATTTACTCGAAAACAAATTACAGCGACACATAATAAAGCACCGAGGCGAACGGAGAAAGTGCTATTGTCTTGGCTTTAAATGCAGTTTATTATTAATTACACTGTGGCAGAGTTTTCTATTAAATTGCTATCAGGACTAGCAGAACCTCCTGTGGTTATGTATACTGTGCCCGCAAAGCCCTCAACAATGCCCCTTCATACACCTCAAATCTCATATCAAAATACTCTCCCTCCCGCCCTCTTAGATCTACCTCTGACCTGCACCTTGTCTCGTCTTTGATAACCACCTGTCACTCCCGCATACAAGACTTCTCCTGTGCTGCTCCCCACTTATGGAATTCCCTACCACGTCCAATCAGACTTTCCCACAGCCTTCAAATCTTTAGACGTTCTCTAAAAACCCATCTCTTTTTTAAAGCTTATGTTATCCCTGGTGATACTATTTACATTAATACACCCTCAGAGCTGTCCCAATCTACACTCTGTACCACACTCGCTCCTCTTGTTTCAGCTGTGTCCTTTTCCACTTATTTATAAAAGGTATGCGATCAACGACTAGACATTCATTTGGTCGACAACATTACATCGACAATTCAAAATGCTGACCGTTCATATGCAATCAGTATTATATGGTTAGCGATATGGTTAGAGAGTGGGCTATGGATAGGTTAGCGACAGGCGCGGGCTGGGAAAGGGAAGCCCGGGGGGCACACAGGCGGCCGCATCACATGACAGGGGAAAGTGTTGGATATTGCATCCGGGGGGGCGGTCGGCCAGCCTACCCCCCGGCCCTAATAGCGGTCTGACTGAGCGGCCCCCCTGCCCCCCGGGCCAGCCCGCCCCTGGTTACCGATACTATTGTTAACCTTAAAATACTGTCTACATATAAATTGTCAACCTAATTTTTACATTTCAATTGTCGACCTAATAATACTCTCAATGTCATTGTTGACTTTCCAACCTAGTCTATATTATGGTGTCGCCCATATAAATGTTGATAATGTAACTGTCGAATATATGTATCACACCCAACCAAAGGTAGTAATAAGGTGGAATTCCACGCTTTATATGCTTCAGCAATTTCCTCAAACTATTTCAATTGTGGGGTGACAGTTGTGAAGAGATCATTAGAAAATAGACTGTATATGGCTGTAAATGAATGTTAATTATACTTGCCTACTCTCCTGGAATTCCCGGGAGGCTCCTGAAATTCGGGGAGTCCTCCTGGACTCCCGGAAGAGTAGGCAAACCTCCCGTATTCGCCAAAATTTACAGCATTGAATGGCAGGGGCAGGGCTTAAATGAATCATTAAGCCTCGCCCCCACTGTTCAATGCCGTGAATTTCAACATTTTATAGTGTTGGGGGGGGGGGGGGGCTCCTACCCTCTGTCACATGACTTCTCCTCCGGGATAGAGAAGTTTTGAAAGTTGGCATGTATGATGTTACTGCTATTAATAGTAATGTAGAATAACAGCTCAAAATCACAGGATTTTCTCACAATTTTTAATTAAAACCAGATCCAAAACTAACACCAAAACCAAAACACGAAGATGGTTTTAGCACCAAAACCAATAATAATAGTATCTGTCTAGAATATGACCAGCGCATCTCAGGTTTTTTATTGCTATGTTCATGTAACTGCCTGTTAAAATAACTGTGATCTATGTTCGGAACTTAAACAGTAAAGGAGAGCTGCCCTCTGATTCTGCTCCGATTCTGTTCCAAAGGGGATCCATAGAGTAATATAACTATTTACTCAAATTCTCGAGCCGTCAAGTACGTTGTGCACCAGATATCACTGGATAACCGTGCGTGTGTATGTGTGTATGTGTGTATGTATGTGTGTGTGTGTCCCCTCAGTACTGCATCTTTAATCAAATGTCTCCTTACACCACACTGTTATCTTTTCAGTCTCCTTGGAGATACTGTTTAACAGCAGTAGGTATTATTATTTTACCTTTATGTGACTTTCTCCTCAGTATTCAGGTCCTATGTACCTACAGGAGACTCCTAATTAAGGTACACTTCAAACTCCTCAGTCGTTATGAGCATCTACCAACAGAAAGTATTTTAAAATACACACTGCTCTCACTTCATCTCCTTGTGTGCTATCTTACATCACCAAATGCCATCCTTCCATCATCATCATTATCATCATCATCATCATTTTCTGGCTTTCAAGAGTTCAATGTCCTCTGTTACATCAATAGATCCATAAAGTCAGACTATAAAACTTAGAATATAAAGGTAAAAAAAAAAATTACTTAATCTAGACTAGTTTTTTTAGTTACCTCTTCTTTTTTAAATTACATTTTGTTCCTTCATTTTCTTCATACTAGTCCTATGTTTTGCCCATGTATTCTATGCTGTTTGGTAAATTGTGACCAGCTTGGGTGCCTAGTTGTGTGTATGTATATATATATATATATATATATATATATATATATGTGTTTAGTCCATTTGCAGGAGTAAGCATTTTAAAACATTCTGTTGGTGTTTTGTGCAATTTTACTAAAAATTTCAAATTGGCACTGTCATGGGCACTAGGAGTCTTGCCCAGGAATTCACCAGATGACTGGGCTTACCAAAGTAGTGAAGTTCACACAACGGTCCTCTGGTAGCAGGTTGACTAGCGGAACAGATATCACAGCAGATGGAGAGAGAATGCCAATAAATAATAGGAAAGTCAGTGACTTGCAGCAATCTTTGGTCAATGAATCAGTGACTAGCTGATATAATGGAAAGGCAGATTTGAACACGGAGATCGGGATGGACGTGAGTAGATGCAGGGAGGTAGCAGGGAAGTCAGTGGTCTGCGTACAGCACGTTGTACCACTGCTTATGGTGAAGAGACTTGTCCAGGTGCAGGTAGGTAGCGGGGAAGTCAGTGGTCTGCGTATAGCAAGTTGTACCACTGCTTATGGTGAGAAGACTTGTCCAGGTGCAGGTAGGTAGCGGGGAAGTCAGTGGTCTGCGTATAGCAAGTTGTACCACTGCTTATGGTGAGAAGACTTGTCCAGGTGCAGGTAGGTAGCGGGGAAGTCAGTGGTCTGCGTATAGCAAGTTGTACCACTGCTTATCATGAGAAGACTTGTCCAGGTGCAGGTAGGTAGCGGGGAAGTCATGGGTCTGCGTACAGCAAGTTGTACCACTGCTTAATAGGTGAGGATGTGTACAAGTGTTGATGAGTGGAAGCATACAAAGATAATAGGATGCAGACACTGAGAGCACAGAGGAACTTGATCCCAATAGGTATGCAGCGTATCCAACAAAGTCTATATAACGGTATGTGTGGCGCTGCTTGGTAGAGACTTGCTCAGCACAGATATGTAGGCCATTAATGGATAGTCAATCACCGTTATGCATATAACGACTGAGTAGTACGGTTAATTCCAAACAGGTATGCAGCATAACAATAACAGTCTATAGCGGGTATGGATACCGCTGCTGAGAGTGGAAACTTGTCCTAGCGGATATGCAGAGTAAACGTAGAAAGTCAATAACAGATAGGCATACCGCTATTCAGAAGAACAGTCTGTCCACAGGGAGGTGCAGGAACTGCAGAGACGCTGGACGGCAGAGACGAGTGTAGGAACCACAGGTGAGTAGATCCGGTAATCAGAGTCTAGCTGAGGACACAGGCAGGAAACAGGAGACTGTAGCAGGTATGGAAACCAGCGATAAGTAGCACAGGGAATCCACAGGAACTGAAAACACTAGTAGTACACAGGAGATAGTAGCGGGTATGGAAACCAGCGATGAGTAGATCAGGAATCAGCAGGAAACTGAAGACACTAGTAGAACACAGGGAACACCTTCAGAGACTCACAGGGAATGAGACTCCAAGATCAGGCAATGAGGTAATGCACACAGGTGCCTTAAATAGGGAGTTGCCTGATCAACCAATTTGGATTAAAAGCAACAGTCACAAGAGTTCTTGGGAGCTGCGCATGCGCAGACCATCAGGATGACGGACGGCCGCGGTTCAGGATAGGTGCCGGCAGGAAGGCTAGGGAGCCACGCACCAGCGCAGAGGCACTCACGGTCCGGTGAGTGACAGGCACGTTGTTCAACTTTTAAACTTAGCATTTTTTCGGCACTCTACAAAAAACACAACCAAACTAAATGGCGACTCACAATCAACTGAACGTCATAGAGTGTTGCAGCTTGTCATGCAGGTTCAGATCGGTTCAAGGTTACTATGTATGGAGTTATAACTGGTTCTGACTGCTTTGTTTACTGGGTGGAATAACAGTCTCGTTATTTAATAACATACCTCGTAAATTAGAATTCAACATCTTCTTCTAGAAGAAAAATATAGTTTTATTATAAGAGGTGCCGTTAATTACCATGTATGACCAATTAAGACTTCTCAAGTATATACAGGAATGCATCGTAAATGTACCAATTAGTCAGCTGCACATGTAGAAATATTAGTGTTCTTGGCTTTATATAATTTAACTTTCTTTAGTGATTATGTAATCATGCGGGATAGTTTTTTTTCTAATTACGTGAATAGCTTTAGCCAAGGTGTGGGTGATAGAGCAATCATAAGTCAAGGTGAGTTTCTATTATGAATAAGTAAGAAAACTGGATTGACATAAAAGTATATGAGCAGATTTAAAGCTGAGAAGAGAGTGATGTCATTGCATATTACTATTAAAACAGTTGGCTGCTGTTTGTTCTATGAAAAGTAGAGATGCTCACTGACTGTGAAGTGGTTTTGATTTTGGATCTTGATTAGCTTTGTGTTTTGGTTTTGGCAAAACCGCCCTCGTGTGTTTTATTGGCTTGGTCTAAAATATGCTAAAATCACATCATTTTGCTCTTTTTTTGTTCCTACATTATTATTAACCTCAATAACACTATATTCCAGTCATTCGCAGTCAATTTTGACCACCTCACAGATCACAATATTATTTTCAGACATTTTCGGACAAATACTGCAGCGACCTGGCTGGATGGTAAGCGACAGAGCAATGACACAAACACACGCAGTTCCTAGCAGATCTAGGACACATTGGCACAAAGCAGTGGCAGAAAAGAAAAATGGTGCAAGATGTAATTGTCTACAAAAATACAGGACGTTAAATCTAGTTCGACGAATTATACATACCTTGTAAATGAGTTTATAACATGTAATTCCAAAAATTGCAATTATACCATAGAATGTGAATGCAAAAAAACAATAAATAGGAAATACATCTAGAAGACTAAAGGAAAGGTCGGAGGATCTTAGAAATATTTAAAAAAGAATGTTCTTTACACTCCCTTCCCAATCACTGTAAACAAGAACATAATTGTAATATCCACTCCATAGTGGAATTAAAAAAGTAGAGGGGGATTGGAGAAAGAAAGACCCTAGCATTAGATTAACACAAAATAAAATGTGTCTTGTTTATTTATTGTGCTCATTATTCCCTAGAGGACTAAATAATGATTTTGAATTGAAATGATTCCTTTTGTAACGCAATGTGCAGAAATGCTATTTATATAGCTGTATCTCTGTATCTGTTCTTGTCTTTTTTTAAAGATCCCGATTGTAAGGATCAGTGTGTCCATGGATTAAGAAATCCAATCCAAGGTCCAAGTGGCATAATGCAAAATGGTTTGTTTGTATTGTTGAAGCAAAGGGGTTCAGTCCTGGAATTAGGATAATAGTGACATATAATTTTTTTATCCAATGGCAAATTGTCCTGGTAAGAAACAAGCAGCATATTTCCATTTATTATGACCCCTGGACACTCTAATACGGGTTATGCTAAATATACAAAAGATTGGAGTCTAAAGCCCAAGTATTTGGAGACAGACTTATTATAGTTTTAACAACAATGTGCAGGAATGTCTTTTATAGGTAGATACTTTTGTACTTCTTTTTCTCTTTTTTTTCTGTATACAACTTGATTTTAAACATTATGGTGTCCACAGATTGCAAAGATTTATGTAACATCTATGTGGCCCAAGGGGTAATGTTCCATTTACAATGCTGAAGGTTGCGAGTTCAAATCTACTGTTAGGACTGTATTTAAATAGCATTAAAAAACCTTTTGTTGGGAAAAAATAAAATTGTAACATATATCCCCCAAACATAAGGAAATATTTTCATCCCATATGGTCCTTGGACACACTAAGGAAAGTCATGTTAAGTATTTGGAATATTGTAGTTTAATTCTGGCATGCATTTATTCAAATTGTAATGAATGTGATCTTTTATGCTAATTGTGTTTGCAAAATCTTGTTCAGTGGAGTTATACATAGGTTGTTTAACACTAATGGGAAAATAAGAAGTTTTGTTGTATAGGAACAAATACACTTTGGTACCTGGTTAGTAGAGCAGTATATTTGGGAGACAATTCCTTCTTTGCACAGGTGATGTTAGGTAATTATGAAGTTAGCTGCCTGACTGATTGATTAATTGTATGCACATGTGCTAGAAACATTAGGATTGGCCCTTAAGAGTTTAAATACTGGAACTGTTCAGAGCACATCTTGATAAAGATTTTAACAATTGAAATGTGTTGGTCTAAGTGGGGGACCTGATACCCTGAAAGATCAAATCCTCTGGGACCTGCAGGAGGGAGAGAAGAAGCTGCCAGCCTTCTGCTATTCCACACTACAGAGAATTGCTTCACCTACCTGCCTGTGTTTCTGCTCAGTGGGGTAAGAGTACATCTGTACAGGGATCAAAGGCTGCATGAAAATTGGATACTGAAATGTTTTTATCTAGTTGCTTTTTTTGTAATGAAGAACATTTGTGTATTTTTTACTAAAGTGTTGGTTTTGATCTGAAGCCAACATATGAAATATAGTGTGTATTGCATTTTACCAGCAGTGATTGTATGGTGTACACATGAATCAGTTTTTGCATTGCACCTGATTGGTTAGTAATTAGTAATGTTTGATTGTGCTTTCCAAAATTAGAGAGCAGGGATAAACATATTATCCAAGGCACAGTCAGTATGAGAGGTTCTAACCTGTAACAATTATCTCTTTCTTACTGACACATTTATAAAACACTTAGGGCTAGATTTACTAAGCTGCAAGTTTGAAAAAGTGGGGATGTTGCCTATAGCAACCAATCAGATTTTAGCTATCATTTTGTAGAAGGTACAAAATAAATGAAAGCTAGAATCTGATTGGTTGCTATAGGCAACACCCCCACTTTTTCAAACTCGCAGCTTAGTAAATCTAGCCCTTAGTGTTATTGTGGATCATTTAATACTGAATACAGAAGGTGTGGTCTACACTATGATATTTGTCATTGTTTAATTTTAAATGATTTACTGGGAGAAAGAGGAATGAATCACTTTTCTAACAATAGAACACACCATTCCAGAGAACTTCCAGAATTTCATCACACGGTTGCTGGACAGTACTTTGAAATGCATATTGTCACTTGGTTTAATGAATGTTATAGTTGTTGAAAATTGTTTTGACTCACTATTTTGAAATAGGGGAATATATATATATTTTTTCCATGAGGGCTATTTACACCAAATCTGTTCTGATATCTCAAGAAGCGTCCAGCTTAAGAGTAACATTTGCGCCAGGCATAAGTCAGGGGGACAAGTGTGTACACCTAATGATGGCACAGAGATGTGGCTTACAGTGTTGGTGGCGAATGTCACATTACTCTATTTGCATACAACATAATAAGGTAATGAAGTGGCATACAAGAGAACAGTCTTTTACTAGTTATTATTAAATACAAAAATTTCATATAAATTGTAATTAAGTATAAAAACATTGGTTGTTTACCCCTCTATGAATGAAAATGTCACGTAACTCTTGCAAATTGATTGTCGCAACTTGATACGATTTAGATGTGACGCTAGTCAATTAAGTACTAGCAGCTGGAGTGGCTCATATCCAAACAGCCAATCAGATGCAGCTAGATAGTACTGCTGATGTGGTCATGGTCATGCATTTGTATCTCCCTAATAGGTGTATGTGGAGATGCATCCACTAATTATTTTCCACTTCCATGAGCACACCCTTATTGTACTGGGATTACATTTGCCAGTTTTCCATCTTTCCTGCGCAATAATCTGTATATGGTCTATGTGTATTTCTGCTGCTTAGTACGTCATTGCATATAACATACAAACCAAATCGTATGGGAAGTTTTAAAACATTTGCCCCAATTAGGGGGGCAGTTTGAATACAGTTACACACATTAAGGGATACTTAGTGTAAACAAACAGTTAGATTTGGTAAACTGACCCATGTGGGTAAAAAGAAACCTGGTGTACAGTTGGTGACAGTGGGAGAAGCTTAAGAACAGCATGTAGATTCTCTGATAATAGTTTGAAACATTTTAAAAATGACTGGTGCACTTGTTCTCACTAATATTTCAATATCCTTATAATTTGCAACATGGTGCAGTGTTCCTTATAATACATTAGATTTATCAACTAATAATTGACAACAGAACTCGCTTATTCCTGATTGAGAAGAATTTCGGCATTAGACATTCACGTCACTTTCAATCGCAACTCTTACATTTCTGCTCTTAAGGGGGCTATGCAAGGACCCAGTGGGAATCTACTGTCCAGCCCTTCCTAAAACATTGCCCCCTTAATGTCGGGTTTATTGTGTTCGCAAACTCCTACTCCCCCGGTTGATACATAGCGCAGCTCATTTGAGTATTTAATATAGCTATTTAGGCTTCAGAAAACCTTTTTCTTCATTTACAAGTTTCTCCAATCCAAAAACTGAAAACATAATTCAAAAGTACTGTCAAATTATATACTGGTAAACAATAAGTGATTCACAAGTAAAAAACAAATTACATTAATCACTTTGCTTCCTGTGAAACTACAGAACTTTAAAAACCACTAGACTAAACATATTTTGAAAAAAAATTAGCATATTCCAATTGTGACTCCTCATGCCTTTATGCAAAAAAATGGTAGAACCAATGTTGTTTGAAACCAACGGATTTTAGTAATTAATCAATACATTTGCTCTTGTGAAAAAAAATAAAAAAAATTCATACAAATGATTAAATAAAACAATGCTCCAAAATATCATTTGTGATCCTGGAAAATGTCAGATGCCATATGTGATTTAATTAAAAAATAAAAATCAATTTGCATTTTTAGTACTCAATTTATCATGGTTTATGACAAGATAAATCTTGTAAAATCCCATTATAAACTGATTTATTATTTTGCTCAAAGTGAGATATAGTAAAAATAACACATATGAAAATGGTCCGCAGAAATCATCTTGTAATAATAAAAAATATATATAATAATTTAAAAGACGGTCTAAACCGTTAACATTGGCCACAAACCATTAGCCTCTGACACTCTATGGTGGGAATAATCTACAAATAGAGTATTTTTTATTTTGGGAGGCTCTAGCTTGCTATATTAGCTGATGCACCATATTCAGGGCTGGATTAAGGGAATGGAGGCCCCTGGGCTATGTGGGCTCCCATTCCCCCATGAGGGCCCCCCCCTGGTGAGCTGAGCCGAGCCTCCCCGCCCCCACCTCCCAAGGCACTTACCTCCTTCTCCTGGCAATGCAGTCCTTCCCCGGCGCACTGTACGCCCCCGACCGATCAATACTGCTGTTGAGCACTTAAAAGGGCCCGCTGGATGCCGTAGGCCCCTGGGCTGTAGCCAAGTTAGCCCTATGGTTAATCCGGCCCTGACCATATTCCTGTTGCTACTAGCCCGAGTGAACAAGCTGTGTGCACATCGTTGAGAGAATATTTTGCATATATAAACATATCATGGTATAATATATTTTATAGGGACACTGATGCTTAGTCATTGAATCTATACAGGTTACACATGATGTAGTAATGTCTCGGAGGACCTTGGAGCACTACAACCTCCATCATGCCTTGTTTACTCCTTTTCAATAAATATTGACTTAGAAAACCCTAGAGTATAAGAATACATGGTAAAAGCTGCATAGAACATGGTGGAATAATAAGAAGTCTGCTGTACATTTGTGCAATATTGACAATTTTGGTGATATTTCCAAGGGCATATTCTTTAATTTTGAAATCAGGGACATTGGCAAGTAGGATACCACATTAAAACAATGTAATGCTTATATTTTCCTTAAACTATACACGGCCCAATTTGTCACACAATTTGTTAGGTTTTTTTTTCATTTCCACGTACCTACCAATATTTCAATTTTGCTATTCAGGACAGGGGGGCTTGATCACATCACGATGGGGCATAGTGAGGTCATGCTAGGAACATGTGCCTAAAAAGTAATTAAGTGCTACAGTCTCAAACTGTCCACTTTCCCCTAAAAATACCCATGCCTTGCCAAGTGCATTTACCAGCGCATGTATATTTAGAGAACTTCCAGGTTCGGTGTCCATGTGTGGACCTTTTTCAAGACAAATAAATGTCCAAACGTTCTATAAATAGCCAGCCACTTAATTGAGGTAAATTTCTTGGTTAACAGGATGTTGTTTTTTTAGAATCTCATATTGATTATTTGTTTTTTTTCTTCATGTTTTTTGCATGGGATTTTTGGCACTTAATATTGTTTGATGGTCATGATGAAAGGGATTAAAATAATGCAATCGTGTTTATCACTGGAGGTTACATTGTTTATGGATTTCTTAGTAATCTATATTTCTTTGCTAGTTTTAGGTTTGTTTTAAATGCTGAGACTAATAGAATATCTATAGCTAGGAGACTGCATATAACAAATCCCTGTTCATTTTACCCAATATCTTTCAACCTCATTCCTATATCACTCCTTCACATTAACATTAATCCTTAATAACAGTGCTACATTGGCTTGTCCCTCACTTACAAATTTGAAGTTTATTTGTGTTCGGCGAGTCAGGTAGAAGTTATCTGTTATTTGCAATCAATTTTTACACCCACGGAACTGGCCTGTCCAGGGATTACCTACAATTCTGTTTTTGGTTTTTGTTGCCAGAAAATAATTTCATCCCCCCAAGTTCACTTCTATAAAATATGGTAAAAAAAAATCTAAGTAATCCTGTTCACTGTATGGATTTACAGAAAACGTACTGGAATTTAAATTCTCAGATCTATTAGGTAGCACTGAGGCATCCTCATAACATTGGAGTATTACTATTATAAAATCTTGTTCACAGTAATGTTTGTGTCTGATACCCATTTATATTGCATCTTGTACTAGATCATTGCAAGCTGATTGGTATCTATTGGGTTCTAAACATTTGCACTTTATTCATAAATAAACCACATTCTGTCGGTCTTTTGTTCAGCACTGTGACCCTATACTTCTCTGAACATTCCCTTATCTCTCATCCTGTGCTCTCACCCCATTTAAAATGCAGAGGGCAGTTAGGATTTGTAGAATTAAAAAAGCTTTATTCCTCTGCTTCACAGCCTAAACTCACCAAGTGCACTGGTGGTAAACTTATGTAAACCATACCATTAGAAGTTGGGGTATCGGGTTGTTAATTCATATTGATCCTATATGTTGTTCTGCCCTGCCGGCCCAGAGTCTGTGTGTGGGGAGCTCCTGCAATCAGGGCTCAGCACAGGCTTCTTTAATGCTCATGTGCCCATTTTAGGAGCTCGGCATGCAGGATTAGTGCATGTACCGAAGCAGCTGCACCATAACTGAGGTGCCGGGGGGGGGACTTCTAATAAGATGACTGGTCCCTGGGGAGAGGCAAGCCACCAGAAAGCAGACTCGATCGTCCAGGACCACCACATTGTCCTATGAACAATTTGACCCTGGGCCTATTTGCATTACAGGGCTGGCAAATTTGAGTCTGGGGGCAAGACCTGACTCAGAAGCCTATTAGGAACATTTTAAAGGGAAAGAAATGCAAGTGGTCTAGTGACCCAGCCCAAGGGACCGAACCAGGGAGCAGATTGCCCCCTTTCCCCCAGCCCAGCCTAGCCTGCCCCTACCTATTTGTAAGAGAGCCTGAACCTGCAGCTTAATCAACCTCTTTGTTAATCCGACGCTGATCTTGTGTAGAGCTGAGGAACGTGTCCTGGTCATTTGGCAATTATTGGCTTTATACCCATTACCAACCATGTTATCCCTGGAGTGTAAAAACCTTGATGATCTTTGTAAATCATTAGCTGACAAGGTGTAGACAAGACAGTCAACATTCTTCGGTTTGGAAGCTTATTCTAAAAGAAAGCGTCTCTTTCTGTAATAGTTTTACAATATGCCTATTACATACTTGCCTACTCTCCCGGAATTCGAGAGTAGGGAGAATTTCCTCACGGACTCCCGGAAGAGTAGGCAAAGCTCCAGCATTTGCCGAAATTCGCGGCATTGAATGGAGGGGACGGGGCTTAATCGTGCCATTAAGCTCCACCCTCTCCATTCAATGCCGTGAATTTTGGCTTTTTATAGTGGGGGCGGGGCTATGGTAACGTGACAACGTCACCACACCCTCCTCCTACCCCACCCTCCTCCTACCCCATGTCACATGACTTCTCCCCCGGACCTCCCGGGTGGAGAAGTTAATTAATTTATGCCCTTTATGTACTTTTTGTATAAATGTACTGTATATGTGTAATTTGTTATAGTGGTACTGAACATCCACTGCTCTCCAATTATAATTGGTTTATACATTGGTTGTTTTATAACTGCAATGTATATGTTTGCCTCTTGTGCCTGAAAGCTATTTGACATTTTCTACCAGGTCATGTGCGCCTATAACCAAAATGTGGAAGACTTTAATTTTTTTTCCGCTCTTTATCTGGTGCTGTACCTGTATTGCTTTAGGAAATCTAGAATGTGCTTTCTTTACACTTCTGTGCACAGTTTCCTCTTTAAACTCCGAGATCATCTCTCCCCACCTGTCAGTTCGTATCTAAGTTTTTTTTCTATAATTGTGGCTTCTTTTTAAACTTTACTGTTTCCCCCTCTCCTTCACCCGTCTTCCATGTGTGCTCACATCACTTGCTGAAAATATATTTAGTATGTATAAATTATTACCTATTTGTGACATGATCCAGACACTTTTGGATGATATGCAATAAACAAATCTTGTGAAAGGCCAATCACCTGAGTAAGATGGGATTTCTTTTGATTTACATTACTAGTGTCTATGGTGTTTCATTACTTAACCACTTCATGACTGAATGCCTTTTGTCCCCTTCTTTACCTGCCCAAATATCCCTTTTTGGCATTGTTTCCTTGTCACAGGGAATAACGTTTATTTGCCTAATCCACACAGGTGACTTGCAGGGCCACCTTAACAACTTTATGGGCCCCCGGGCAATGCAGTGTAGCGGGCCCCTAAAAAAAAAATATAAATATATATATATATATATATATTAGTGTGTGTGTGTGTAAAAAAAAAATATATGTATGTAAAAAATAAAACGTGATTATACATATAATCACTTTTTTTTACACACATATATATATATATATATATATATATATATATATATATATATATATATATATATATATATATATGGGCCCCCTTAACTTACCTTAAGTCCGATCCTCTTCTTTTTTCCGCGCCGCTGAGTCTCTTCTGCCCTCTTCCGTGCTGTAGTTGCAGTGAATGCTGGACGTGACATCACACCCAGCATTCACTGCGAGCACAGCACGGAAGAGGGGACCAGGGAGGGAGCCGGATCACCGCTGATGTGACCGCAAGGTAAGTATTTTTTTTTTTTTAGGATTCGGACGGGCCCCCCTTGCCTGCAGGTCCCCCAGGCACCTGCCCATCGTGCCCAATGGAAGAGACGACCCTGGTGACTTGTACATTGGTCTATTGTTGCTTTTTGCTAGAAGAATGTAATACAATATAATTTTATTTTAGGGGAATAATTCAGGAAAAAACATAAAATGGCAAAAAAAAGTGCCTTTTACGCAAATAGTGCTACTAAAAATATTTATCCCAAAATGTAATCAACCTGCTTCCCTGAATATAGGGATACCAAATACTTTATACAAGGTCTGATACAGTTATAGGTCAAACGTCTGCAATTTATTTATTTTTATCCTAACACTACTGATGCTGCGCAAAATACACGCATGCCCAAATCCTTGGGGGAAGGGGGTGGGAGAAACAATGTCAGGGTGCTGGTGCCATTTGCTAAATTTTGGGGAACCTTCACTTTTTTTTATATTCATGCAGTTTTGCTAATGTGTGCTACAAAATGTGTGCATGTCACACACAATGTGATCTATAGTTTATGTATTTTTATCAACTTTTCATTTTTTTTTTATTTTCGTATATCATTGCTTTTTTAAAATGTAGTCTCTTTGTAGTAAGGGTAGGGTCTGACGAATCTCTCGAGCATATAAACATTGTTGTATTATTGTAGTATTCTCTCATAGCAATATATGGAAATAAAGGTTACACTTAACTTAATAGTGCTAGTGTCAGGGGACCTGACCTTCCCCACACTTTGGGGAATCCCCACACTCCGGGAGCTCCCTACTGTCATACAGCCTAGGAGTGGGGACTGTCGGGAGCTCCAGACCAGGGCCGCCATCAGGAAGGTACGGCCGGTACAGCTGTGAGGGGCCCGGATAGACCTTCTGTCCGGGCCCATTTAACTTACTGTCCATTTTAACTTAATGTTCATTTAACTTACTTTCTACTTCGCGATGCTGCTGCTCCCAGGCTCTGATAGGCTGGGAGCGTGCGGCGCAGTAACGTCATCACTGAGCAACACGCTCCCAGTCTATCGGTGACCAGGAGCAGCTGCATCGCGCAGGAGAAGGTAAGTTAAATGAGCATTAATTTAATAGGAGAGGGGGACATTTACTATGATTGGAGGGGGGGGGGGTAGGAGAGGGGGGCATTTACAGTGATTGGAGGGGGGGATAGGATAGGGGGGCATTTACAGTGATTGGAGGGGGAGACAGGAGAGGGGGACATTTACTGTGATTGGAGGGGAGACAGGAGAGGGGGCATTTACAGTGATTGGAGGGGGAGACAGGAGAGGGGGCATTTACAGTGATTGAAGGGGGAGACAGGAGAGGGGGACATTTACTGTGATTGGAGGGGGAGACAGGAGAGGGGGACATTTACTGTGATTGGAGGGGGGAAATGGGAGAGGGGGCATTTACTGTTATTGGAGAGGGGTAGATAGGAAAGGGGACATTTACTGTGATTGGTGGGGGAGACAAGACGGGGGCATTTACTGTGATTGGGAGGAGGATGATGTTTACTGTAATTGGGGTGGGGGGACTTTTACTGTGATTGGGGCATGTATGGGGGGGCCCTGCCAGATTAATTAGTACTGGGTACTAGAGTTTCTGATGGCAGCCCTGCTCCAGACTGTCAGGAATGGAGGTGGTGCTGAAAAGGCAGAGAGTGGTCCAAACTCCTAAGTGCATTAGGAGGGTTTGGAAGATTGCTCGGACTATTCACACTCAGGACCGTCCGCTGATGCCTCTATGCTAAATTCACCTGTATTAACCGATTTCAAATGGTAGCTAATGTGGTGTTCTCCTGTTTCCATGGGAAATATTAAGTAAACACATTGCTATACTTTTAAAAGCCCCTCTACTGTTGTCCGTACCTCAATGTGGAAGGATTCTATCATGGTCTAGCCACTGCCACAAAAAACAAGCTTACCCAAGATTTATCAGAGATAAAAAAAAATAACCTCATTGGCTACTTGACGTTCTATTCCCGCCCACATCATCTCCTGCTTATCTGTGTGTATTGACTGACAGCAGTTGTAAACACTTTTGTTCCTGACTGGCTGATGTTTCTCAATGTTTACGACGTATATGATCCTGTGATATTTATCCTGAGACAGTAAACATTTCTGTAACAGGAACATTTTTTTATGATCTGTTTCTAAAAAATGTTAAATGAACAGACAAGCGGGCACAAAAATATCTGCTTCAGTAGCATACATTGCTTTTCAACCAAGTCGCTGACTTGAGATATGTGACAGGCATTCACAGAAATATGATAGTGTTTCACAAGCAACTTCAGGATTACCCGCCAGAAGACAGATGCGTTCTAATAATCAAAGAAAGGGCTTAAAAAGTTAACTTCGCCCTTCGCTACAACATTTCAAAGTATCTTTCTGAGCTTTAGTTCCACTGGATACGCTTAGAAAAATGACAAATGACTAATTTAACTAATTTATCCATGTATAGATTTCATAATTTTGCAATTTAGCATTTGTTAGACCACATCTAAATTGAAACTTAAATTATGGCTGAACCTTACCATTTATATGGGAAAAACCAAGATTATTACAGCAGTAAAATAAATTGAGCTTGTGCTGTATTTGCATTTTAATGAGGTCAGTAAAACCATCAGATATTTTAATTGCAATTTGTTCCTGATCTGTCTGGCAAGGAATGGGTCAACCTATGAACCAGATATCTCCATGAATAAAGTAACAATAAAGTAGCAGATCTGATGACATACCTTGTGGATTGTCTTTTGTACATTTGTTAGAGATATTACAGCACTTTCCAGATGTTATAAGATATTTAGGTTACTATCATCACAGCAATTATTACCAATGGACTGTATAATCAGAAATATGTTTCAAGTATCTATCATCAGCTCTTTACATATGGGAAACAAACTACAGTATGTTGTAAAGGATTAATCTATATTTTCTTGCCTTTTCGGTAATGTCAGCACTGATTAATCAGAAAAGAAATCAGAAGTTGCTTGCTGCATGCTGCTGAGCGCTGGTATCATTCTGTAAAAGTTTGTCCCACATCTAGACAGCCCCGTTAACAATGATGTATTCTTACACCACTTCCTTAAATACATTTTACACTGCTCTCATTAGAAGGAATAGCACCAATAATCACGCTCTTAGATAAACCAAGCTGTTGACCTAATTAAAATTGGTATCCGGACTATTTGTGGATTGCCTGCCACCTTAAGGTTCCCTTGTGGGTCAATAATAAAACAAAAATCCCAGCTCACATCCTCTCTCCCTCAATTGCTTGGACTGTGCACACGACACTGTCCCTAACACTCTGAATGAAGTGAGCAGTGATTGGGCCAATCAGTAACCAATCATCAATCACTTCCTATTGTCGGTGTACGTGTCCCACCAAAGTGAGGGCAGGCACAGAGGAACCTATTAATCTACCGACACATCCACCTGTGCACTTCGCTTATACACCGGTTTATCACTTTCATATGTATGTACAGTAGATACTACACACATGTCATGTAGTTCTAAAATAAGTACTTTTATTTGTTAGGTTTAGTGCCTTTTTAAAGGTGTGGTCCACTTTTCACATTTCTCTCCTGACTAGTATTGGGACCCACACCATAACTCTGCATTCAGCTAAGGGGGGGTTCCCGTGCTGGGGAACTACCTATGCATACCATTTTTGGTGATGCCTTATTATAACAACTTGGTCCACATAGGATATGCAGCGCAAAACATAGTAGTTTTGCACCATTGAACCTAATTATCCACCCAGCACACATCAAAGTGCACATCTAAAGTGCGCTTTCGGGAGATGATTTCACCTTTCATCACTCCTACGTTCACTTCTGCTTTGTGGAAGTATCTGAAGAGTTGCATTGTTAAAACTTCAGCTCAAAATCCAATCTTCCACTTTAGGACCATCCCTTTTATTAAATTAAACTATCCATTTTTCTCCTAAAATTAAAAATTGCTCAGTTTTGACATCATGACTGTCTATATTACACGGGTCACTTTATGGGTTTGCAGCTTTGTTCTATATTGGGCAAAGTAGAAATTCAACCCTACACTGAACTGGAAGACCCAAAATGTGTCGGGTCTCCGCTATCTAGTGCAAATATAAAGTCCATTTTGTAAAGAGTGGAAATAACATCCCTAAATATATTCCCTCTGCTCCCCTTTATCTCATTTCAATAATTTCAGCTACAAAAAGAAATCTATTTTTTTGCACTGCTCTGTAAAACTAGGCACACTGATGTACCTACTCTGTAGTGTTCAAGGAACGCCCTCACTCTGTACAACAATTCCCATCAGTTGGAGCAAACGTGCGCTCCTCCGTAAATGTCGTCATATTAAATGAAGTACATTGGTGCGAAAGACACTATAAATGTGTCCCTTAGCATTAGTGTAGGATACACATTTACAGTAGAGATGCTCCGGCTCGGTTTCCGGATTTCAAAACGAGGCAAAACGTCACAGTTACGTCGTCTGATCTTGCGATTTTTGGATTCCTTTTTAAGATCCAACATAACGCAGGCAGGACCCAAGGACAATTCCATCTTGCACCATTTTTCTTTTCTGCCACTGCTGTGTGCCAATGTGTCCTAGATGTGCTAGGAACTGCCGTGTGTTTGTGTCATTGCTCTGTCGCTTACCATCCAGCCAGGTCGCTGCAGTCTTTGTCCGAAAGTGTAAAAAAATAATATTGTGACCTGTGAGGTGGTCAAAATTGACTGCAAATGGCTTGAAATTGGTGTTATTGAGGTTAAGAATAATGTAGGAACAAAAAAAGAGCAAAGTTATGTGATTTTAGCATATTTTCGGATTTTTTTCTAAACAATCCAAAACACACGATGGCGGTTTTGCCAAAACCGAAACACGAAGCTAATCCAGATCCAAAACCAGTTAGCAGTGAGCATCTCTAGTTTACAGTAGGACCAGCTTTGTTCTCCGTTTATTCTACACGGTATGATTCTCATGGCAGCTCCTAGTCGGCAAAAGCTAAGAATGTGGAAATTATTATTAAAGGTATGTATAGATAAAACTTCGAATTAAGTTTTTATTTTTGTGCCCCTTTCCACTTTAAATGTAATTCTACATTCCATTGCATAATGCAGACATCCTATGAAAGTGGGATATGCCCATATTTCCAGAACTTTGATCTAGATATCAGTCATGCACCAAGTTTGGAGTCCCATTTTTCATTCCCCATTACACAGAATGCCATTCCTCACTGTATTTTTTTTACATTTGCATTTTGCGGAATTCATATTAATAGTGAACAAAGCTGTAATTATGAATATTTTGGCAACGTTTTAAAAATTATGTTCTACTAGTAGAGGCAAAAAGTTTTTTTAAAAAGGGATGTGTCAAAATCAAACCTAGTTTAATTTGTAAAAATTAAGTTGGGTTATCATAGGTCGAAGCTGTAAAACAAATTGCTAAGACAGCGGGCCGGAGTCATTAAGGCACGCGTACTGAGCGCATCGCACGTTTGTGTTAAACCACATGTAAATGAGGTTTAAAAAAGAAACAGGTCTTAAGTTACGTGTGGTGATTACTATGGACATGGCAGACACCAAAAATTGTGTGGCCTAGTGCAAATGTAACAGTCAGGGCCCCCCTCTTTCCTTCTCTCCCCCATCCTCATTTTTAAATTATTCTCTACCCAATATTTGCCTTCCCACCCATTCTCCACAGTAACCCCCCATCCCTGTTTCCATCTAACCCCTGCAGTAGTTTCCATACCTCTGTGTCTTCTTTCGGCTTCTCTCTATAGACAGCGCTGTGACGTTAGTAATCACATGACATCAGCGATGTTGCAGGGAGCCTCTCTGCTTTGTCGTGGTTCTGTCCGAGAGCCGGACACCTGGGGGCTGGGACTAGAGCAAATGGCAGCAGCTGTGGTGCCCCACTATCTTTGGAGTGGGGGCGGACAAACTGCCTACAAGGGGGACCACTGCCACATCCTTAATTATGTGCAGAGATCTCTCCCTACACCACCTCTCACATAATAGGAGCAGCTGCTACCTAGAAGTGGTGCCTGCTACCTCCCTTAATTCACGGCGGAGGCCCCCTCCCCTAATAAATTAGTGTGCGACCCCACTCTGCTGTTTATGCCCCATACTGCTGTACTCCCTGTTCCTCACTTGATGGCAGCCCTGACTATGGGTGTAGGTTCACTCTGCTGTACTAGACCAGATACTTCAGGACACATACAATACCTATGATGTTTTGATGTTACCTGTCAATAATATAGTCATTTATGATCATACATGGATTTTTTTATTTTATTTTTTAAAATGTTTTTTATATTTTTTTTATTCCATTTGAAAAACATTTATTAGGCTGTCCTTAATGTCTAAAGTTCATAAAATACAATTTTTACACTTGAGACCCTATCTGTAAACACATGTTTTCATATACATACTTAGCCATCAGTACTAGTATTCAGAACTTAGACTAAACCCCCTCTAGTTGCAGAAAGAGAGACAACAGAATACCAGCGTACTTATAGCCTATGTGAATCTGCCCATTCCCTTCCCCGTTTACTCCCCTAAATTGTAGGCTGTAGGAAGTGTCTTTGCTATCGGAGGTGATTTGGACATGACTGCGTTTTATTGCGTACTGTCCGGTTCGGTGCACGCATTCGTGGGATACGCTCCTTAATGACTCGGGCCCAGAAAGTCTAATTTTGTAAGTACATAAACAAGAAGAAAAATAAAACTGCTTATATTTCCCCCTCACTTCTCCCACACACATATATCTGAACACTACAGAAATCTGGCAAACCTCAAACACATCACCTGTCTCCCCTCTCTTCCAAAGTCCTTTAGATGTGCCCTTTGGAATGCACGCTCTGTTTGTAACAAACTTACCTCCGTACATGATCTCTTCCTCTCATACAACCTCAACCTTCTAGCAGTAACAGAAACATGGCTCACGCATTCAGACCCTGCCTCACCTGCAGCCCTTTCACATTGTGATCTCCATTTCACCCACACCCCCAGACCAGGAGGCAGACAAGGAGGGGGGGTTGGACTACTTCTCTCCCCACAGTGCACATTCACAGTTTTACCAAGTATCCCTTCACTCACATTCACATCTTTTGAAGTACATGCTGTTAGGATTTTTAACCCATTCTCTATGCGTGTTGCTGTCATCTATCGCCCCCCTGGTCCACACCAACAATTTCTTGAACACTTCTCTGCATGGCTCCCTCACTTATTATCTACTGATATCCCCACCATCATCATGGGTGATTTCAACATCCCTATTTCTAATCCACGTTCCAATGTTGCTTCCAAACTACTCTCTCTAACCTCCTCACTTGACCTCTCCCAGTGGATTGAATCTGCTACTCATCAGGATGGCCACTGTCTTGATCTTGTTTTCTCTAAACTATGCTCAGTTTCTAATTTCCTTAACACTCCTTTCCCTCTCTCGGATCATCACCTTATTAGCTACGCGCTCACCCCCAGTTCTTTACCCTCCCTGCTGTCAAACTCTTCCAAGCCTCCTCGTACCCGCAGGAATATCAACACTATTGATTTTCAACAGTTTTTCACCTCTCTCCAACACCTTCTCTCCCCAATTTCTACATTCTCCTCCCCTGATCGGGCAGTACCCCATTTTCATCAAACCCTAGCAACTGCCCTGGATCAAGTGGCTCCAGCGACACTACATACTTCGCGTAGAATTCATTGCCAACCATGGCACACTACAGTAACACGAACTCTACAAAAACTTTCTCGTAAAGCAGAACGTCACTGGCGTAAATCTTGTGCCTCTAATGATTTCATCACATATACTGATATCTACCACTCCTACAGAAATGCTCTGGACACTGCTAAACAAGCATACTACCGATCTCTCATCTATGCTCAGGCTTCTAACCCCAAACGCCTCTTTAACACATTTAACTCTCTACTGAATCCTCACGCCCCAAATCCTCCAACTAACAGTGCACAGGATCTTGCTTCCTATTTCAAGGACAAAATAGATAAGATCAGGCTTGAAATGGTATCTCCCTTGACAAGCAATCTGCTCAATTCCTTTGTAGCACCCTCTGACACTCTCTCTTCATTTGATCCCACAAATGAAGAGGAAGTTTCTACTCTCTTCTCATCTTCCTACTCTACCTCTGTCCTCTTGATCCCATTCCCTCACAAATGGGTATGTCCCTGTCTCCTGTGCTCCTTCCCCCTCTAACTAAAATCTGTAATCTATCTCTTTCTACTGGTATTTTTCCATCTATATTCAAGCATGCAGTGATTACTCCCATTTTAAAAAAACAGAATTCTGACCCTAACGCTCTCACAAATTACCGCCCCCAGCTCCCATGCCCCTCCAAGCTTCTCGAGAGAATTGTATACACACGCCTCACACACTTTATTACAGCAAACAACTTATTGGATCCTCTTCAGTCAGGCTTTCGCTCTCAACACTCCACAGAGACTGCGCTGACCAAAGTTGTCAATGATTTGATCACTGCAAAAAATAATAACCAATACTCTCTTCTAATTCTCCTGGATCTCTCTGCTGCATTTGACACTGTTGACCACTCTCTCCTCATACAAACGCTGCAATCCCTAGGTCTTGAAGACACTGTCCTATCCTGGTTTTCATCCTACCTATCTAATCGCTCTTTCAGTGTTAATTTCTCTGGATCCACCTCTGCTCCACTTCCTTTATCAGTTGGAGTTCCACAAGGCTCAGTCCTAGGTCCTCTGCTATTCTCTATCTACACCACTTCTCTTGGAAAACTAATAAGCTCCTTTGGATTTCAGAATCATCTCTATGCGGATGATACACAAATTTATCTATCCTCTACTGATCTTTCACCATCTGTGTTGTCTTGCGTTACTGACTCTTTCTGCCATTTCATCTTGGATGTCTTATCGCCAACTCAAACTCAATCTTTCAAAAACTGAATTAATAATATTCCCACCCAAGAACAGAAGCTTCCTGCCTGACATTTCTATTTCTGTCGATAACATGACCATAAATCCCACCCCGCAAGCTCGTTGCCTAGGTGTAATCCTTGATTCACAACTGTCGTTTATTCCCCACATCAACTCTACATCTAAATCATGTTACATACACCTAAAGAACATTTCCAGAATACGCACATATCTGACACAAGACACCGCAAAAGCATTAATTCATGCACTCATCTCCCGCATCGACTATTGCAATTCCCTCCTTACTGGTCTTCCCAAAGTCAATCTATTTTGCACGCAGTGGCTAGACTGATTTTCCTTACAAACCGTTAATCCTCTGCTGAGCCACTCTGTCAGTCTCTACATTGGTTGCCTGTATTTCAACGAATCCAATATAAAATTCTTCTACTAACATACAAGGCCATCAACAAAATTGCACCGACATACATTTCCTTACTTGTCTCGAAATATCTCCCTACTCGACACCTCCGTTCTGCACAAGATCTACGTCTCTCCTCCACTCTCATCACATCCTCCCATTTTCGATTACAGGATTTTTTCCGGGCTGCACCCACTTTGTGGAATTCCCTCCCATGCACAGTAAGACTTTCCTCTAGTCTTCAAACCTTCAAGCGTTCACTGAAAACCCACCTCTTCAGACAAGGTTATGATATTCCTCAACCATCATCTTAATTTCCATAGATTACCCTATTGCCACCCTCTACACTGCTAACACAAGACAACAACCCTCTGACCAACACTGCAACACACACAGCCCACTCAGTACTTTTACCTTTGCAGTCTGGCTGGTCCATTGTGCAATATGATGTAGCACATGCCCTTGTGTTTCTAACTCCCATTGTCCTATAGATTGTAAGCTTGTGAGCAGGGCCCTCTTACCTCTCTGTCTGTATGTATTACCCAGTATTGTCTTATTAATGTTTGTTCCCAATTGTAAAGCGCTATGGAATTTGCTGGCGCTATATAAATAAATGATGATGATGATGATTATATTTACAGAACTTAGAAAAAACATCTGTAGTAAATAAAGAGAAATTGTGTGTGTGTGTGTGCGTGCGCGTTGCATCTGTATTCCCAAAGGAGGACAAATTCCAGGAAACTGGTTATGTAGCAATAGCCGCGATACACTAAAAGAACTCATTTATTATAAAAAATAAAAACATATAGTTCATATGTTTTTATATTTTATAATGTGAGTTCTTTTAGTGTATCGAAGCTTTTTGGATTATACAGAATTGCGCTATGGAATCTTGTTTCTCTTCTATTTGCATGTATATAAACATTGTTTGGAGAATATGAGAAAAGGATATATATTAGAGGCGTAGAGATTTTGCAGAATCTGTGATTGTGGAGTCAATCTACAACTACGAGTCCTTTGAAGGAGACTGTGGTTGGAGTTTTTATGGAGAAGAGACCTGGTATATTATTCTTTCTTACAGCAGAGAATATCTTCGTTCAAGAGTACTCAAAGAACTGTCGTTTTGACATTTTCACATACTGCATATCTGCTTAACAGTTTTATTTACTAACTGTGTAATAACCGATTTCTTGAAGAGTAAGAAGGAGCGCTATATGTTGTCCTTAATTTATACCTGTTTCTTTAGCACTTGTTGGGTATAAGTGCCTTAAGGAGGAACAGCTGCATCTTCTTACTGGAGTGCCGAGAAAAGTTGTGCCCTTTTTTTTCGTTTTTCTACATCACCCAACTGATTTTGTTGGGAAAACCAGGGACTGGCTTGACTTTGTGTGCTGGATATGTGGTGTGTGAAACTGGTGCTAATATTTAAGCCTACCATCGTCTTTGGGTAAAAGACATTTTGTGTCAAAGCTACACTACAACTAGTTCACGTGCATGCTGTGCTCCCTGAATAGAAGAATCTTATAGAATCCAGCAGGTTTTATTCCTATCTGTCCAGTTACCCATATTTGATTTTGGGGAAGGTTTGAGGTGGATCCACTCCAACTGTCCCCAATAATCAACTATGGGCAACTGCATCCCATATCGCCGTTCTTTAGGTATTTGCAAATACGCTCCAACCAGCATATTGTCACCGGCCGCGGGCACCGCCGCGAATCACTTCCGGCTCCCTCTGGCATCCCAGCCGTCGCTATGACAACCAGGACGTCACATCCTGTTTCCCGGCCCCGACCGTTGCCAGGGCAACGGCCGGACGCCGTAATCGCTGCTTTCGCACCCCGGCCACTCAGTACTGCCGGGCGCGCACACTATAGCCTGCGGGCTAATTGGGCCTTTTAATGCAATTTATTTTGGCCTGTGTATTGTTGCAGGGCAATGCCCTGATTGGTTGGCTCCAGTGTAAAAGGCAGGGAGTGCTTGGCCTCCCTGCCGGTTATAGCGTCCTGTTTCCAGTACTGCTGCCTGCTCCTGAACTATTTTTTGGTGTTTAAACCTTGGATTGATTACCTGTGTATGACCTATTGTCTGTGATCCTGATCCATTGCCTGTCCCCGTATTCTGAACCTGTACCTGTGCGCTGCCGTGTGAGTATAAACTTATTCTACTTTGAGTTTAAGACCTGGGGGCATCCGAATACCTGTGAGCATAACCAGTCTCTATGGGAAAAGCTGCTAAAGGTGAAGACCTCGGCTACCTGTTCTATAAGTTTATGCCGCACTGGTTGTCATAACACATGTGTAATTTTAGCTAGAAAGCATGGTTTCTACCAATATTTCAAGGTAATCCTATTTAATGCTGTCGGTGATAAATTCATGGCTTTCCTATTCGCATGTCTAAATTAACTATTTCTCTACCACTTTATTTTCATCAGCTGAGCAGTGGAGGAGTCAATTGCTTATAAAACACGTAGATGATGGCCTAGAGCGTTTCAGCAGCAAGTCGCTGTGAGATTCCTGGACGCCTGCTTTGATGTTTTAAACTGATACAAGACATGATTAAGAAAGGTCTAATCTCAAAGTTCTCTTTTTTTATTTTTTTATCCCTCCAGCTTGAGGCATACTATGGAAATGAGTCATTACTAAATAATATCTGTGGAAAATCAAAATAAATTAAACAATTACGGCATAGCATATTTCTTTCAGTATTCATTTGAAGCTAATTAAGCACATGAACGAGAGGAGGGGGAGAAAGTGTCAAAGTTTTGTTCCGGTAGAGAACTTACTGTAGTTATAGTTGGATTTGGTGCTTCACTGAAGCCTTGGTATAGAACAATTCATTTTACCAAAATAATACTCCACTGTATTGAATGCATGATCATCTAAAACTCATTTGCCTGTAAAGAGAGGAAACTAAATGCATTTCACACCCAAAATTTTTCCACTAATTAGGATAATAGATACTCCTGAGATTGACAGACAAACGTAAACAAACAGAGGACTCGGCAGAATTATTTTGCTTTTCTAAAAATGTGATTAATAATGTTTTGATATTTTTTTTTTTATCCCTGGCAACAAACTGTGTTTTAAACATACTGCTTTTTAAATTATCTATATACTGGTTAAATACCCTAATTATATGAAGAAGTTCTATATAGAAGTTGGGATGAAAACGGCTGCTTGCATTGGCTAGGCGACTGTCCAAAGACGATATTCCAGAGTGCAATATGAGTCAATCATGTGACACTTGCAACCATCTTGGGATGTCCACTTTCCATCATCATCGCCATTTATTTATATAGCGCCACTAATTCTGCAGCGCTGTACAGAGAAGTCACTCACATCAGTCCCTGCCTCATTGGGGCTTACAGTCTAAATTCCCGAACACACACACACAGACTAGGGTCAATTTGATAGCAGCCAATTAACCTACTAGTATGTTTTTGGAGTGTGGGAGGAAACCGGAGCACCTGGAGGAAACCCACGCAAACATGGGGAGAACATACAAACTCCTCACAGATTAGGCCATGGTTGGGAATTGAACTCATGACCCCAGTGCTGTAAGGCAGAAATGCTAACCACTAAGCCACCGAGCTGCCCAAGGCATGGCCCCTGTAGAAAGGTAAGCCCCTATGGAGTCCCCCAGCTAATGATTCAATGATCAATAAATATTGCAATAAGCGTGGATTTCCATACCCTTAAAAATACAGTGTTCAATTTTTTTTTCCCGTCATAGTGCAGATTTAAAAAACGTAGGTGTTTCAGCCTGTTCTACTCACTGCATGGTAAGTGGAGCCCAAGAGGAACTCGGAACACTAGTCACTTACAACAACCGTGTAGCCCGCCATTGTGTTGGCTGAACCAAGCTTCATGAGAATACAGATAGTCTACTGGCAAATAGTGAAGTCGCTGAGACAATTCATGACGCTCTGGTTCCTAGAGATGAACAAATAGATTTGTCTGATGGAACTTGTACAAAGTTTGTATATATGGACAAACTAGACTGAAAATTAGACTAATCAAAGTAAATGTTATGGAAAGGTGCCAATAGCAATACAACAATCACTAATCACATACATTATACCTTATAAAAGTAATCTGTAGCCTACCTGCTTCTATAGGGGAAGGAACATTTGTCAGTGCCTATATAGTGACCGTAGACTGTCTTATACAAATTCCCTTGTTTTAAGGGAATTTGTAACCTTGTTTGAAGGTTGTCATATACTGTATTGTAATTGCAACAAGAAAACTGCATGT
This sequence comes from Mixophyes fleayi, assembly GCF_038048845.1. Classification (NCBI taxonomy): domain Eukaryota; kingdom Metazoa; phylum Chordata; class Amphibia; order Anura; family Limnodynastidae; genus Mixophyes; species Mixophyes fleayi. The sequence goes on along the minus strand of NC_134411.1, from coordinate 84,431,279 downwards.
GTTGTAGGGGTGTGCACCGGCCACTTTTGGTGTTTTGGGTTCTGATTTGTTTTGCCAAAACACCCCACAAAAGGTTTTGGTTCTGATTTGGGGTTTTGGGTTCTGATTTTTTTTTTTAAAAAAAAAGCATAAAAAGTGCTAAAATCCATTTTTATTTTTATTTTTTTTCACTCCTACACTATTATTAACCTCAATAACATTCATTTCCACAAATTTCCAGTCTATTCTGAACACCTCCCACCTCACAATATTGTTTTTAGTCCAAAAGGTTACACCGAGGTAGCTGGATGTGTAAGCTAAGCGACACAAGTGGGCGGCACAAACACGTGGCCCATCTAGGAGTGGCACTGCAGTGGCAGACAGGGTGGCAGTTTGCAAGAGTTTGCTAGAGGTGCAAGATGGAATTGACCTTGGGCCCTCCCACCAACCCTGATGTTGTTGAAATAGGACATACGCACTTTAACAAACCAATCATGAACAGTGAACGTAGTTTAATCTCTGGTACTAATATTTCTGGACTGCAGGAACAGTGAACGTAGTTTAATCTCTGGTACTAATATTTCTGGACTGCAGGACTTTCTCTGATCGAGATCGTGGAGTAAATTGACGAGGAGGGTGTTGCTGGTGTGGATACAACAGGACCAAGGGATTTAGGTGTCCCTGGACTGCTGACGGTCCTAGCCACAGGTCCTGAACTAAACACTGAATTATGAAGGTTCTTCAGGTGACGTATAAGGGAGGTTGTCCCTAGGTGGCCAAGATCCTTACCCCTGCTTATTTGAGCTTTACATAAGGTACATATGGCCATACATTTGTTGTCCGGATTGGGATAGAAATAACTCCAGACCGAAGAGGTTCATTTTTTGGTCTTCAACCCAGGCATGACGATGGGCTTTTTCATCCCATGGACAACAACTGTTTCCCCCCCTGGTGCCTCATTTAAGATAACCACATCAGCATCCTCCTCGTCAAGTTCCTCCTCAGCGCCAGCTACATCAATATCCTCCTCCCGGTGTACAACATTGACACGTTCATTAGCCAAATCTGTAACTGGACTGTGGGTGATCCTTCCAGCATATGCAGAGGGCGTGCTGCAAATGGTGGAAGGAACACCTCTTCCCGTACAGTGATGGGAAGGTCAGGCTTCGCAACCACCAACACCCTTGGCCTCGCCTTGGGGATTTGTGATGCCATCTCTTTAGAAGGCAGAGTTGTTTGCTGTGTTGTTGATGACAGCTTAAGTCTCTTCAATTTTTTAGAGGGGGGGGGGAGGAGGAGGGCTTAGATCCTTGGGTGAAGCTGAACCACTAGTCATGAACACGGGCCAGGGCCTAAGCCGTTCCTTGCCACTCCGTGTCGTAAATGGCATATTGGCAAGTTTACGTTTCTCCTCAGATGATTTTAATTTCCTTTTTTTTACTAATTTTAGTGAACTTTGGCTTTTTGGATTTTACATGCCCTCTACTAGGAGATTGGGCATCGCCCTTGGCAGACGACGTTGATGGCATTTCATTGTCTGTCATGACTAGTGGCAGCAGCTTCAGCATTAGGAGGAAGTGGGTCTTGATCTTTCCCTACTTTATCCTCCAAATTTTTGTACTCCATTAGATGCAGCACAAGAGAGCGTACCCCTAAACCACACACACTTTGGGACTGCGGAAACAGTGATCGTAGTAATATAGATTGCAGTACCTATTTTTTGGGACTGCAGAAACAGTGAATGTAGGGAAATTTAGCAGTACTAATATTTCTGGACTGCAAGAATATATTGCTCTAGAATTTTTTTTTAGACTTTTTAAATTATTTTTGTATTTTTTTTTTTTTTTTTTTTTATGATTTGTTAATAATTATAAAATTACTATGGACTTATCAGAACAAAGCACAGGACAAAAGCACCACTGGACTCAGCAGGACAGACACTGGCCAAAGCACCACTGGACTCAGCAGGACAGAGCACAGGACAAAAGAATAAAGCACCACTGGACTGATCACACAGGAAAAGGAGCACCACTACCCTACAACCTCCCTCTTCCCTGATCACAGCCCAAATGAAGATGGCGGCCGCAAACGGCGAATTTATGACATCCAAGTCTAGTGAGATCCGACGCGAGAATTGGATGTCATAGCCTCGTTTCGGATATTTTTCCCGGGCGGAAATATCCGAAAACAGTGCTCGGATCCCGTCTGATCTGCACTGTTCGGGTGGGCCCGGATTAGCGGAATCCGAGCCCGCTCATCCTTAATGTGTTGTAAATGCTTATTTATAGAACATGACTGAGGATGATACTGTGGCAACCACTTGCTGTTGGTATATCAGTTTTTCATCCTGGATATCTTTTTAAAAAAAATGCGGTGGACACTACAAGTTCAAGACAGAGGTTCCCATGGCAATGAGAGAATTTTTTTTTACATGCATGTGGACAATAGGACTCATTTGGAGTTGGACGTACTTACAAATTTCAAGCTCAACATTCCATCTTGTTGTAGGTCGCATGCATAGTAAAAAAACATGTTGCATTTTGAGTTCCACATAAGTAACACTTGGGGCCCACTATGCCTGGAGAGGCGGAATATGAGCGTGCAAGGGTAACTGATTTACAGTATGGTAGTGCATACATCAGTGTGTCATGGCACCTTTTAGAAGAGGCTTATTATGAGTGTGCCTCACCTCTCTAGTTACGCCTGGTGAAGATCCGCATGAATCTTTGTAGTATTGAAAAATAGATTAAATAGACAAATAAAACTATGTCCCTTCCCCAAAAAAATTAAACAAAGAACCAACACTGGATACAGCTAATGAGGGGGGACGAACAGCGGGGAACCAACCTCAAAATCCACAACCAGCAGAAGACGGTGACAGGTTGGGCTTGTCCCATTATAACAGGAAACCCGCAGCATGGGATGCAAAGTTCAGGTGATGCAATGTTCATTAAAGGTAAACATTCATCTATCAATCATTAATAGACCAAGGTTGTTAATGATCTGATCACGGCTAAGACTGAACGCCATTACTCTCTCCTAATTCTCCTGGATCTCTCGGCTGCATTTGACACCGTTGACCACTCTCTTCTCATACAAACTCTGCAATCCCTAGGTCTTCAAGACACAGTTCTATCCTGGTTCTCATGCTACCTCTCTAATCGCTCTTTCACTGTTAATTTCTCTGGAGACACCTCTGCTCCGCTTCCCCTATCAGTTGGAGTACCGCAAGGCTCGGTGCTAGGTCCTCTGCTGTTCTCTATCTATACCGCTTCTCTTGGAAATCTAATAAGCTCCTTTGGCTTTCAGTATCATCTCTATGCGGATGATACCCAAATCTATCTATCCTCTCCTGATATCTCGACATCTGTGTTGTCCCGTGTAACTGACTGTCTTTCTGCCATATCATCTTGGATGTCCTCTCGTCAACTCAAACTTAATCTTTCTAAAACAGAGTTAATAATATTCCCACCCGCCAACAAGAGCATACCTGACATTTCTATCTCTGTTGATAACATGACCATAAATCCCACCCCACAAGCTCGCTGCCTAGGTGTAATCCTTGATTCACGCCTATCCTTTGTTCCCCACATTGACTCTATATCTAAATCATGTTACATACATCTAAAGAACATTTCCAGAATCCGCACATATCTCACACAAGACACTGCTAAAACCTTAATTCATGCACTTATCTCCCACATTGACTATTGCAATTCCATCCTTACTGGTCTTCCCAAAAACAGACTCAAACCCCTAAAATCTATTTTGCATGCTTCGGCAAGACTGATTTTCCTTGCAAATAGCTATTCCTCTGTTGAATCACTCTGTATGTCTCTACACTGGCTGCCTGTCTTCTACCGAATCCAATATAAAATACTTTTACTAACCTACAAGGCCATCAACAAAGCTGCACCAACATACATCTCCTCTCTTGTCTCAAAATATCTCCCAACTTGGCAACTCCGTTCTGCAAAAGATCTGCGTCTCTCATCCACCCTCATTACATCCTCCCATTCCCGGTTACAGGACTTTTTTCGGGCTGCACCCACTCTATGGAACTCTCTCCCTCGCACAATAAGACTCTCCTCTGGTCTACAAACTTTCAAGCGTTCTCTGAAAACCTACCTATTCAGACAAGCTTATAATATTCCTCAACCACCCTCTTAACCTCACTACCTTTAGCCTGTTACACAATTTCACAGAAGACAACTACCCCCGGACCAACATTGTTGTGTGACAGGATCATTTAGCTTATGAGTCACCTTACCTTTGCAGTCTGGCTGGGGCAAGATGCAAAATGTATACTTAACCTCATGTGTCAATCTCCCATTGTCCCATAGATTGTAAGCTTGCGAGCAGGGCCTTCTCACCTCTTTGTCTGTTTTACCCAGTTTGTTTATTAGTTTATTACATTTGTCCCCAATTGTAAAGCGCTACGGAATATGTTGGCGCTATATAAATAAATGATGATGATGATCTATCAATCATTAACCCGTCATCCTTCATCATTCACTCCCAATCATTCATTTCTCACCCTCCATCGCTCATCATTAACCCTTCATTCTATGCCATTACCCTGCTTTATCATTATACTTCATTAACCCCCTTTCCTCTTCATTCTCCATTAACCACTCGTCCTCCATTACTAACCTGATGTCGTCATTATCCTTAGACAGTAAACTCTCTCGTGTGCACGGTTCTTCCTTCACTTTAGTTCAGAGCTCTCTACTGATCAGTTTATTGAAAAAGAAAAAGGGTTAAGAGAAGGGGGCCCCGAGGCCAGTCACAAGTGTGCGTCTGAACATACACTATGCGCATGCATGTGATAAAAAAAATAGCAGTACGTAAAACTAGGCATATCATACTCATGATGCTTCAAATTTTAAGACATTTTCACTATCACAACTATATTCCTGTGACGCATCCAGGCTGATATACTGAGACACAAATGTGCTGTGACACACTGGTTGAGAGTCACTGTTCCAACCTTTGTGTTGTCCACCCCGATCTCTCAATGTTCTGAGCTGGGCTTCGGCTAGAGGAAGTTGAGACACAATGTGGTTACTAAAAGCAACCATTTTTCCATTGCCTTGACCAACAAAATGGAATTAAACACTTATAATGACCAAATTCAGAAAGATGTAGGTAAATCGATCACTTTTGACCTCACACACAGCACAATTTAAATCCAGACCAGGCCAAAATGTATTTACTTTCAAGACCCAGCATACAGTATGTTATAGCGGAGTTTAACCTGGACACAAGTTGACTTTTTCAGAGGCTGTGTGAGTGTGTTAGACCTAAATTGTTTTTTTTTATTGCCCACATGGAGCAGGTAGGAGAGTGACAGAGCGCTATTCAATATTCAGTTACCATACTGAGTACACACTCATCATCATCACCATTTATTTATATAGCGCCACTGATTCCGCAGCGCTGTACTCATTCACATGAGTCCCTATCCCATTGGAGCAGGCAGACAGAAAGAGACTAGGGTCAATTTTGATAGCAGCCAATTAACCTACCAGTATGTTTTTGGAGTGTGGGAGGAAACCGGAGCACCTGCAGGAAACCCACGCAAACACGGGGAGAACATACAAACTCCTCACAGATAAGGCCACGGTTCGGGAATTGAACTCATGACCACAGCGCTGTGAGGTAGAAGTGCTAACCATGCTCACACTTCTTTTGTTGTATGTTTTAAATGTCTTGTACTTAGTATATCATTGCCAATTCTTATTTAAATCAGTAAAACAGTTAGTGGGAAAACATAACTATATACAAAAAGAACATTCTGCTAAAATTAAAATATCTGTAAAGCATTGCTGCAAAAACTCATAAAAATTATTCACGAGTCCCTACATACACACATTATATATTATTTTAGGTATACAATACATACATTCATAGCATGCAATTGTTTACTCAGCAGCTGGATCAGAATATAAACACGGTTTGGGAATGAGCTTTGCTACTTATCTATATTGTATATATTACGGGTTCTAAACTCACCACTGAAGTGTACAGAAAGAAGAAACGTAAGGTCAAATAAAATGTATGCATGCAGATGTTCATCTGGGCCCCGGGAAGGTCAAACGTTTGACGAGCACTAATTACGTATGCTCAAATAAGGTTAAAATATTATTTGCTTATTCCATGCACCTTACTGACACGATCCTCGATCCTCTTTGAGTGACAGGTCCAGAGAGCTAAGGGGCCAAGCGATTGTTGGATTATATTTCATTTTGAAGTACTCTAGAGAATCACCTCTAAAATGTTAACAAACAAGGTCACCATTTAAGAAACACTGCAGTCATGGGACTTTCAACTATTTCTTTCAAAAGCTAATGTATATTTCTGGAATGTATTACTTTCTCAGTAGATTAGACGGGGAAACGGTGACAATGAAATGACATTCTGAAGAGTTATATAAAAAGTAGAAACACTTTGTGCATCACTTCCTCGGGGGTTAAAGAGAAAATATATTTTATAAGAAGTATTGTTTTCTTTGTTTGCTTTTAATGGGATTTCCACCTTCAGCTAACTTTAATTTATTAGGGTATACATTTCACTGCAAATTTTACTACATAAATGTATTTATCTTTTTAGTTTTCTTTAGTGGACGTTGCTGCTAAGGCTGGGTACAGACAGGTTTTCCACTCGATTATCGTGCCAATCACACGATAAACCACCGTAAGATCTGATATTGCATTAGTGCAGTGTTGGCTAACCTGTGACACTCCAGGTGTTGTAAAACTACAAGTCCCAGCATGCTTTGCCATTATATAGCAGATTATTGCTGGAAGGGTATGCTGGGACTTGTAGTTTCACAACACCTGGAGTGTCACAGGTTAGCCAACACTGCATTAGTGTGTACGCTTCCACAATCATGTTTTATCGCACATCGTATCGTTTGATCTTATAAACAAGCTAAAAATCTCTATGAACGATGTCAGGCAAATTCTGCAGTGGGTGCGCACTCACGAGCAGCAGGGTAGACAGATCTACATAGAAATTACAGAGTCACGATCATTTCAGCCAACGGTTATGACAGATGAAGAGCACTGACATAAAGGTAAAACGTGTGTACATATGAATCCGCATGCTAATCGGGATTTTGATATAATATATATATGGCCTACCATCGAACATCTGTGATAATGCTGATGGATTCTCTGGCCCCGGCTAGTAGCATCATCCTGATTAACACTGCAAGCTGGTGAACAGCAAAGGAAGCCGCGGAAGATCAGGACAGGCTGGACATACAGGAATATGTGAATTGGGGCAGCACAGTGGCTCAGTGGTTAGCACTTCTGCCTCACAGCACTGGGGTCATGAGTTCGAATCCCGACCATGGCCTTATCTGTGTGGAGTTTGCATGATCTCCTTGTGTTTGCGTGTGTTTCCTCCGGGTGCTCCGGATTCCTCCCACTTTCCAAAAACATACTAGTAGGTTAATTGGCTACTATTAAATTTCTCTTGGGGGTATATTTACTAACCTGCGGGTTTGGAAAAGTGGAGATGTTGCCTATAGCAACCAGAGTCTAGCTGTTTTGTAGAATACACTACATAAATGAAAGCTAGGATCTGATTGGTTGCTATAGGCAACATCTCCCCTTTTCCAAACCCACAGGTTAGTAAATCTAGCCCTTAGTGTCTCTCAGTATTTTAGGGAATTTAGACTGTAAGCTCCGATGACGTGAATATTTGCTATCCATCCTGCAATTATATATAGTAGCGGCAGACAAAGGGGTTCCAAGAAGATTTTTATTTAACTACTTGGGCGTGGGATACATATAATTTTTACTCTGCAGGTTTCCAGACAAAGTCGTTTATTAAAGTGATTTACTCACTCACCGAACCCATTTAAAAAAAAAAAGAGTTGCATAATGCTCTATATGTAATTATTACTTGTTTATTATTTCAGCGGTGTTTCAGCTTGATTACAGTTTTGACACATTTTACACTTCTCTGATGAATGCACTGGAACAAACTTGACTTCAAACTGAAATATTGACTCCCTGACAGTGGGGAGAAAACAAAGAGTGATAGATTTGTATTAGTCGAAAATTAGTCTCTAGATTTTGTTATTTTTCTATGCTTTACTTTTTGTATCCATTATTTTGACATGTGAGGCATCTTGTAGTCTCTTGATTCTCTTTCCTGTAAGGTTATGTCCAGACAAACAATCTTTTCCTTTTTTGAACAATACTATAGGCCTTTTTTCATGTTGCTGTGTCCGGGATTCAGAATGTATTCCCCATGCCTGTGTCTCACTTATTCTAAAGGAAAAGGCTTATAGGGGTTTATAAACATGTATTTAGAACTGCATTCAAATAACTACAGAGGCTTTTTGGAAATTATCTTAAAAGCATCTCTGAAGCATCAAATATGCTCCAAAAACAACCCTGTCTGCATGCAGCCTAAGGCCTTGTCCACCCAGGAGGTGAGAAGATACGAGGAACATAATTCAGGGTTGTGATGTACTGTGATCTGTGTCATGTATGCTGTGCACATGGATAGTTATCATCATTAACACCATTTATTTATATAGCGCCACTAATTCCGCAGCGCTGTATAGAGAACTCACATCAGTCACTGCCCCATTGGGACTTACAGTCTAAATTTCCTAACACAGATACACACAGACTAGGGTCATTTTGTTAGCAGCTAATTAACTTACTAGTATGTTTTTGGAGTGTGGGAGGAAACCGGAGCACCCGGATGAAACTTACGCAAACACGGGGAGAGCATACAAACTCCTCACAGATAAGTCCATGGTCGGGAATTGAACTCATGATCTAAGTGCTGTAAGGCAGAAGTGCTAACCACTAAGCCGCCATCCTGCCCTAGTTATGATATAAGTAGTACAGAGGTTACTGTGAGAAAACGGTACGTGCTATTTGTTTAGGGATCATGTTAGGTCATTTGAGATTTTGTGGGTGCGCCAAAGTAAATTTGTCTTAAAGCAGGAGAGTCAATTCGGAGTGAGGTGCAACCGAACTTCACCTCAATGTTTGAATGCACACTTTTTTCCGCCCATTACGGTAAATAATCTCCACTCGTTTTACTACGCACCTCTATAGGACGCAAGGAAATCCCATCCTCAACAACACGCTGGTGTGTCTCCGCGTACTGGTCTGAGAAACATCGAGCTGAATTGATTCTCCCCCAGAGACTGCAAAATTTAAAACTCCTAGGGCTAGATTTGCAAAACTGCGGGTTTGAAAAAGTGGAGATGTTGCCTATAGCAACCAATCAGATTCTAGCTGTCATTTATTTAGTGCATTCTACAAAGGGACAGCTATAATCTTATTTGTTGCCATAGGCAACATCTCCACTATTTCAAACCTGCAGTTTAGTAAATATACCCCCTAGACAACTTCTTTAATCACTGAAGATAAGGCCTTAGTTACATTTTCAAGCTTTTAAAATACTTCAGTCGTTAAAAGCGAGGTATGGTGATATAATCAGGATGCACAAGCATATCTGAATTCATTAATGGCATGTATTAAACTGAACGGTAAAGAGAGTCTACAGAGAAGGGTGGTTTTGAGGCCATGTGGTTTTGAGCGATCATGTGCTCTGTCTGTGACAGATCACATGATCGCAGGCGGAACGATTCCTCCACCCCTGCGATTGCATCCTGGTGCCTGGCTGTCACGGTGACAGCCAGGCTGAAGACAGAGTAGCGGAGACCAGCGGCGGGCCCCCAGGTAAGTATATGTTGCGCTGTTGTACCGGGCCCTCTGGTGAGCCCGGGCCCGGTACAACAGTACCCCCCGTACCCCCCTGATGGCGGCCCTGGATACGCAAACTGCTTCTACTACTCACCATCATTGTAAAACTATCAAATTCCAATCACTTATATTCCCATTACATTTTCCATACCACTACTTTAAAATTTCCACTTTGACCACTGTGTGTGTGTGTGTGTGTATATGTATGTGTACTTAATATTTTATGTGTGTGTATATATATTAATTTATAATCGGCTGGCAAACTGGTTCATAAATTCTGAACAAAATTGACATTCAAATTTCATTTTTGAATTATTTTTTAATAAAATTGATGTCTAAATGTAACTTTTGAACAATAAATGCTCTACAAAAAAAGAGTCAAAGATAATGACAAACACAGTTAAGAGTGGCTGTGGTTCCCCGTGTGCCTACCCTCTTAGCATCTGAGTCTCTACTCTGAATATAGCGAGGATTGGAATAGGCATCGGGGTGTGGGGGAGGGGCACATTCGCATTGAAGCCCCAAATGCACAGTTTCCTAATTTCCCAGAATGTCCAGGCGAGCAGGACAACCTCCCGCATCCTGCCCTCTTCGTTGGTGAAGTGGTTGGGGCCGGGCTAAATGTGCCATCCTGGCACCGCCCCCTGCTGTGATAGGCCAAAATTGGATTTGCAGGGGCAGGCCTAATGATGCGATTTGCATAGCCATACCCCCATGACAGACCCACTCCCGAAGATCTAGCTGCCAAAGTTGACAAGTATGTCCAAAAGGGGTCTCTGACAGGAGGGCACTTGAGATATTGGCACAGGCCCTGCTTATAACATCTTTTAATTGGACAATTGAAATACGATAAGTCACACCCCTGCTCAACCCAAGCCACACCCTGCTCTGCACATACCTCCCTCCAATCTGCCCATTTCGAGCAAGGCCATGCCCCTTTTGGGGGCTGAAAACAGGGAATGACCCAAGAAAATCGGGACTGTTGGCTGGAATATCTGTTACATTGTGAGGTCTGTAACCTTTGCATGCGATACCTAAAAGTGACGAGGGCGCAACACACTGTATGAAAAACTGTGTAATATATTCTTTGTCACACTCTGACATCACTTGTGGCCAAATATAAAGTGATGACATCAGCAGTCACCAAAGATAAGGACATATTCCTCAGTTGTTCATAAAAGTGTATTGTAACCTGCCACATCAAGTATTTCCAACTAAGGACCAGTACATGTCACAAATAAAAAACAAAAAAAACAAACAGCTATTTCACTGATGCACGATTTTCCCATTTTATTCTTAAGCCATGATTTCAGGTAGTATTTTAAGGTTATACTGTGCGGCAAGTGTAGGTGATTCACAGAAATGGCTCGCCAGTTCTCTTGATTTGCCCATGGTTATTGTGCAAGATACAAGGCCCTTCTGCTAGGTTGCTAAGTCAACACAAATCAAACATAATCATACAAGTTTGTCCTTTATGTTTCACTGAACATGTTTCACACTAATACTCAATGTCCTTTTGCTAGAGCTGGAAGCTTTTTTATCTTGCCAAGTAAGGCAGATTTTGGTCCTATACCTGATATTAAAGTCCAAACTAATCACAATGATGCACAGAGTAAAGGTCAGCCCAGCTTTTAAATGCTAATTGTTCTGCCAACAAACCTCATTTACAAGGCTTTTAAAGGCCACATATCTGTTTTATGTGATACAATAGGCAGATATATTTCCTGAAACAAATTACAATTTATAGTCATTTAGGCCATATAATCTGCGGGTGGAAAAAAAAAACGTAAATATTGTGTAAGTGTGACTATCTCAAAAGCAACGACAGAATGCATTTTTCTGTGAGATTTTATTGCCGTCTGTTCGCTTCTAGATACAGGTTTGTTTTATTAATATTTATTAATGCCGGGCAGTTCAGAGACTTATTCAAGGCCTTATCGTAATTACAATGTATTTAAAATGAAACATCTTTATAAATCTTTAATAGCGACATTACCGTGAAAAAATATAGTTTATGCTTTTTAAATGGGTTGCCATCAATGTTATAACAATAGAATTTCAAATTAGTATTTTTATCTCTACTTAATTGATTAGAAATAACTGTGTTGCCCACTATATTGTTAAGAGGAGCAGATATATGTTTCTTTATATAGTGTTATATATATTTCCACATATGTTAGTATAATTATGTGCTTTATTCCAATAAACTTCAAAATTAAAAATATAATATGGTTTGCTAGAGTAAAAAAAAAAAAAACTACAAACGTTATTCCTGCCAACACATCTCGAAAATGTGAAAATGTTCATTGGGGTTAAACATAAATGTATTTTTTTAAATTCTTATTAAATGTAAGGTTTAATCTTTTAGAATTTCTAGCATTATGCAAAATGACAAACATCGATGTTGCAATTTTTTGTTCGATAATTTGGATGGTGGGACACTGTTTTATTGGTTATGTCACTAATATTTCATTTGAAATCTTCTGAATAAGCGGTATGGCCCTCACCTCCATGTATCTTGCTGTACTGAGCAAATCAATGGTTCTTTGCTAATTCTCCCGGAATGTCCTGTACAATTCTCCTGGGTCTGTGGGAAAAGTGGAAGGAAACGTGCATATTGCGCAGTGGGGCGTATACACATGATTGCACCACAGATTCACACTGAACATCATCATCGTTTATTTATATAGTGCCAACATATTCTGTAGCGCTTTACAACTGGGGACAAACATAGTAAACTAATAAAAAAAACTGTGTAAAAAAGACAGAGGTGAGAAGACCCTGCTCGCAAGCTTACAATCTATGGGACAATTGGAGTTTGATACATGAGGTTAAGTCTACATTTTGCATTTTGGCCCAGCCAGACTGCAAAGGTAAAAGTGACTCATAAGCTAAATGATCCTGTCACACAACAATGTTGGTCAGGGGGTAGTTGTCTTGTGTGAAATTGTGAAACGGGTGGTAATAGCAGGGGCGCACGGAGAATTGTCGGGGGGGGGGGGGGGGTTTCTCCCCGCCGACCCAAAAAAAACAAAAAAAAAACGAGAGAGCTGCTGCGCATGCGCGGGCTCCGTTTCGCCAGCGCTGTCCTATACAGCAGCCGAGGCGCTGTCTAAGATGCATCTGCGGTGGTGCTGTATACAATACAATGGCCACTTAGTGTAGGGGGGGGGTTTCTAGAGACTCGCAAACCCCCCCTGCGTGCGCTACTGAATAGGGTAATGTAGTGAGGTTAAGAGGGTGGTTGAGGAATATTATAAGCTTGTCTGAAGAGTTGGGTTTTCAGAGAACGCTTGAGTGCAGACCGAAAAAAAAGTCCTGTAACCGGGAATGGGAGGATGTAACGAGAGACGCAGATCTTGTGCAGAACGGAGTTGCCGAGTTGGGAGATATTTTGAGAGAAGAGATGTATGTTGGTGCAGCTTTGTTGATGGCCTTGTAGGTTATGCTCCTTAGCTCATTGCGCCTCGATTAAATTTATTTTTTTTAAAAATAGTATTTTTTTGATTGAGTCTTTTTCTGTTGATTGATAAAAGAATTGATATTGAGGTTCTACCAGTACTGCCACCATCTCTGTTAAATAAAATGGGGTAAAGGGATAACCAGCCATATCATGCCTGTTTTCAAAGGAAATACGGCTCTTCCATGTTGACAAATCTGTCCCTTATTTTCTGTTTAATTATAAACAATTTTTGCTTTTGTTGAGTCTCATTGCTCATCAAGTGGTTTCTTGAGATGGGTTCTACAGTGTCGATGAGGTACCGAGGTGAACTGGTCTTTAGTCCACTCTTTTTTTCTGGCAGTCTTCTCAAGTTTTCCGTTTGGGATCTAATTTGAGAAATCGCTGGTGCTGGCATGCCCTAGTACACCTATGGTAAACAAAATGCTTTCAAATTTATAAATGGACCCAATTAAAACCTTAGTCATTTAAGCAAGTTCACATTGATCCGCTTGGTGAATGAGGTAATTGTCATGTTCATGTCATACTGACATTTTCAATTCTGAACAATGTAAAACAGTTCGTAGTCAATATAATTATACGTTTGAACAAAACAAACAGACTGTAATACTATAGTGATTGTTATTTAATGTCCCTACCCTCTCTCTCTCCATCTGTGAATATATATAATTGACAGAACATGGTTTTTGACTGTGTTTTTTGTAGTGAAGTTCAAATCTTGCTCGTTGTGTATTGTGTTATGTAAACTTGAGTTGCTATGTGTGTGTTTTGAGGTGCTATGTTTAAAAAAAAGAGAATTTTTCTTTTTGAATAGCTAGTATTTATGCAAATACAGACTTAAAAGAAATAACCTTAATGATGACAAATGTGTCTCAGGAACTATCAAGGGTTTAATTCTAATGATGAATCAATTTTTTTTTTTTTTTTTATTAAAAATAATTAACACAGTTTGTAACTTTGACGGCAAGATTTAAAAAATTGTACCGTGGCTCGTTACTTTTTTTTTTTTATGTACCAAATACTAAAGATGACCAAACTTTTCAAAACTGTTCTGTATCATATACCACCCATTCTACATTTGGCCACAAAAATTTTCTTGCTTCTCCAGCGGAATTTGTCTTTTAATGTTCCTACTTCTACCCCCAAAGCGATATTGGGGATGCCAGTACTGTCCTGCTTTTTTTTTTTTTTTTTTTTTTTCTTTCTTCTATTGCCTGCTCCCAGAAAACACAATGTTTCACATAAAGCCTCTAATCACAAGTCAATGAGAAATTTTATTTTTCAAGAATAGAAGATAGCATTAACTTTCCTTCCTTACAAATTATGCAATAAATTTAGTAAAGCTTCTAAAAAGTAAAAATAGAGGTGTTACCCATTGCAACCAATAAGATTCTAGTTATCATTTTCTAGAATGGAATGATAAACCAGAACTGGAACTCGAAGATGGTTCAGCTATTATTATTATTATTATTATTATTATTATTATTATTATTATCCTTTATTTGTTAGGTGCCACAAGGTTTTCACAGCGCCGTACACAGTACAAACAGTAGACTATACCGGGTGAAACTGTACAAAACAATAAACAAAAATACCAATACTTCAGAAACTCCAGGCAGGCTAATGCAATAAACACAGAGCAGAAGAACAGGTGAGGAGACAGGAGGGAAGAGGGCCCTGATCATGTGAGCTTACATCCTAAGGGAGGGAAAGCAGAACAGGCACAGGGGGAGCCAGATGAGGCAAGGGGAGAGAGCGAGTGGAGGAGATGAAGGGATAAGTGGATGGTTGGTAGGCTTTAAGGAACTGATTTGTTCAAAACTTTGCTTCTCAGTCATGTACGTCATATTTGGGCATCACAGATTAACAAATGTCCTACTTCACTCAGGGGCAGAACAGTGAATCAGCAGGTCCCATAGCAAAATTTGAATAGGGGTTTGGCAATGCTGATCACCTCCTTGGGCCCCCTCGCTTATGGGCCCCATAGCCGTTGAACCCACTGCACCCTCTATTGCCCCTGACCTCACTGAACCCCCCCCCCCTCCCCTGAAATTGCATATTGTTTAATTTTTCACTTGAGTTGTACGTTGTCATTATATTCTCTAAGCGACTTTTATCAGTACAGCTGCTCAAATTAAATGCTGGTGCAGTAAAGGGCTGAGGAAGTGCCCTGCTTACTTTCTGTGTCTACGCCCAGCATCGGTTTGTGCTGATCTTCTGTGTAAATACAGCCAAGGCTGGTCTTTCAGGACTATACTGGTGCAAAGTCCACTTTCTACAACATTTTTATTTATATGATGGCTATTATGAATTCAATGTCTACAGAAGCAATATTTTGGGTATATTTTAGGTATGAGTTGTGTAGTAACCCAAATTGGTGTATATACACAGGGTTCTTTGTGACCTAAAGCCGGAATTGAACCGGCTATGACAACCATGTTCCAAATACCTTTTTGTGAAGTTAATAGTCAAATATTCCCACCTTGCTAAAATATTTGTCTCACAACATTATTGACCTGGGGCCACTTTTATAAAATAATTTTCTTTTTTAAATTAAACTTGTACAATTTCAGTGTACAAATAAGCTGTTTAAATATTTGTGTGCTACATGAAAAATACAGACATTATTTAACTTATGTGCAAAATAGAAAACTAATTTGCACCTCTTGTATTTTAACATGGTTTTGTCCAGGAGACTTAAGTAAGAAATTTCTTGTCTAAGTTTCTTAATGAATCAGGCCCTAAATTTGTAAAATAGACCAAAAAAAGGCCTGTTTTGCAAATCTAACCCTATCTTGATCATCTACTGGATACGCTGTCTAATAAAGTGCATTTAGGAATTGCCTGTACTGTAGCGTCGCCATCTTAGGGGGGCGGGGCTTATGTAGTGTTCTGTCGAAAGCCAGACTTCAACGCTGCAGCAGGAACCAGACATCATCAAGATTCAACTGAGTAGTAAGAAATGTGATTCGAGCTACTGTGGACAGGGCCATCTTACCAACATTATGGGCCCCCGGGTAAAGCAGTCCACCGGAGCCCCTACTGTCTTGATGTAAGTAACGGCGCAAAGCCGAACTTACGTTTTCGGGGATTTGGGCATGCACAGTAGCGCAAATTGGACATTAGTGTCCTGCCCCACTTCCTGTTTACTCCTAGACCACCAGGAAACTGGCGGTTGCCATGGAAACACGATAGGAGACAGTGCAAAGCGCTCCTTAACACCAAGAAAGAGCCGTGGCCATGGGGCCCCCTTGCCCGTGGGGCCCCCGGGCACTTGCCTATCATGTCCAGTGGGAAAGACGGCCCTGACAGTGGATCCCTTGCGGGCCACGTGCTCTGCAGTCACTTGGGGACCAAGATGTGGTACCTGCTCCCTGTTACCATCCTCTTCTGTTCCAGCTATGGCGTGGGTGTGACATCTGCGACCAGAGGGTCCCCTGAATACTGGGATGTTTTAAACACAATTAACATAGAGTAGACACTAGTGATGTGCAGTGCCAATGTCACAGAACTATTGTGCGACAGACCATCTCTTAGAAAAATAACACGATTTCTTTATTTAAACGCCTTCTCCTTCTGCACATATAAAATTTACAATGGATAGACAACAAATGTCAAACTCCTCCAGCACAGAAAAACATAACGGTTACAAGTGCATCTTCCGCCAAACGCCTCCAGCACAGAACTTCAACACAGGTCAAGCTCTATTACTCATTTCTCTTCCTGCACTTTACTTGCCCAAGTCCATTAAATATAATTACTTGGCTGCCTGCCAGGTGTTGCTGGGTGCAGTAGTTTCACACACTCTAGGAATATTTGGCTCTCTCTCTGACAGGTCTCCGCACACAATGGGCATACTACAGAGGTGGAGCATGAGTATGACTTGAAGTGCCCATTAAGCGATGTGTATGATGCCGTGCAGGGGTGGTGTCCATAAAGTGTCTTTGTTTGAAGATATTTGCAGCTTGTATTCTGGCCTGTCTGCGTCTCCTCTGTTGCAGGGGAGTGAAGTCCATCCTCGTGGGAAGCTTGCATTGCTATACAAAGTATGCTTTTTAATTGCAAGTCTGATATTTTAAGGTTTTTCAGTATAAAAAAAAGACATGGAAAAATATTTTTGAAATGTAAAGAGAACTTATTTTTAATTTTTTTTTTACAAAAAACCCTTTATAAATTACTTTATTCAAGGAATAAAGCATTTTTCAAATAAATGGTTGTAATTGATTAACAGAATAGATATTGTGGCAGTGCAAGTACCACCATAATATTAATGCAGTTTCCATGGGGAATCATTTGCTGGTGAAAGCCGCCGAAATGTATCACTGTCAGGGTTATCGCCTGCGGTAGCAGAGTTATAGTGCATATATTATTAAAATTAGATCATTGTGCTTGCCTGCCGCCCTCAAGTTTGTGTTGAGATAGACAGATAAGCTCTGCTTGCTGTTTCCAGTATACGAGCCGTGCGGGAGCCTACTGCGCATGCGCGATGCTGAGATCACAGATGTGCAAGTGCTGTTCTTTCTACTGCGTATGAGTGCGCGGTACTGCATGGACATGCAGTACTGATCTCTTTATGCATTTACCCTGTTTCTCAAGATAAACTAACGTTCTGGTGCGGATTGAAACGTATGGATTAAACTCCTGACTAACATCTACTGCCATCTGTTATAATCCAATAGACATCTGCCTATAGTGTGTCCACATGTCTTGTGATCAGTGGCCCGCAGGACTCCATGCCCTTCAGAAGGAGGAAGGTAAGGGGTATAGTGTTCAGAAGTGGGACAAGTAGGGGGTGGTAGAAGGTGTAGAGCAAGAGGGAAGGTAGGTTGTAAGAGGCCAAGGGGAAAAGTGGTTGGTGGGACAAATGGTAGAAGAGGGCGAGGGATTTGGTGTGATAACAAGGTTGCATGGAAATAGAAACACACACCAGGGGGGGTTGGGGAAGGGGGGGTAGAGGCACAAACCTAAAATTGGAGACAGAGACAAATATAAAGGGGGGGAGACATAGAAACTGGAGAGTGCTGGGGAGGATGCACACAGCTACAACATTGAGAGGTCAGTAAGAGTAGAGGTCAAAGGGTGTGCATGCGCACTATGTACAGTAAAAGGCTGCACCCACTATGATAACAGAGGGGGCACATGCTTCCACTTATGATGATAGGCAGGTTGTGGACAGTTCTGCTCAGTACTGTGGTGAGGGCGAACCAGTTGGTGCCCCCAGTCATGTCACTTGTGCTACGTCGGCTGATTTTAAGAAAAAAATGTCAACCGCCCCTACTGCCTTCACGCCACCAGCGTCTGGTGTACCCAGTCCAACTGCTCTTGTGCCATGTTGTGTGAGGCACTAGCCTCATTAAACTAGAGCATCTCCCTGTTGACCTCACCGGCCGTTAACGGGGGTAGGGCCTCACTAGGATAATGCTGGATGTATTACACTACTCTGTTCAAACCAGATGATGTTGGCTAGATGAAATGCCACTGGGGGTCTGTCTTAAACATATGGCTGCATATGAGACCCCTCCCCTAGAAATGGAGATTCTGAAGCCCAGATAAATGCTAGATGTACTGTATTGCAGAGCGTATCTAACAATCAGTCCCTTTTGGCCTATTTGGCACATTTAACTCCTGAAATAAACGTCCCCAAAGCTTTACACCCTGGAAACTGGTCCATTTCAACCTGCTGGATTTCAATTTTAAGTCACCCTGGTGTCTTGTTTCCTTGTCCGAGTCAATTTCAGGATTGAATCTCCATTAGGAACAGTTTATAAAAGTTTGCTGCCCTTGTCTTACAGATTAATGAATGTAGATAAAATATATGTATAACACATAACAAAAAAAAAAAAGCCTGCAAAAGGGCTTATTTAAACATGATGCAGTGCACGCATGAAGGGTAACCCACAGCAATCAATCCAATTATAACTTTCCTTTTCAGGCACTTGTCACAATGGTCTGATCATCTGTTTAATTCTTAAAAACATTATGCACACAGACACCACTACCAATACTCTAGAACCTTCCAGGACAATCTTTATACATCCAACAGGTTCTAGGGGAGTTTAGAACATAACAACAATCTGCATACTTGCCATCTTTTCCTTTGTCCCGGATCCTAGAGGGAAGGTCAGGTGGCCAGTGTGGGAGAGGGCGTGGTGCCACGATCATGTCACTGTAGCTCCACCCCCTATCATGAGCCGAGAAATCGCCTGCCCATCTGGGAGGACTCCTTGAAATTCAGGAGCTTGCTGGGTATTGCCGGAAAGTAGGCAAGTATGCTATACTGGTTACAGCGCATTTCCACATAATGCCTCATTATTAAAGAAGTCCCATTCTGAAGCACATGCATCACTGGGGCCTCATTTAATAAGATTTAGGAGCAACATTTGCATTGAACTACAGCAACCAATCAGGAAATAGCTTTTATCTGTCTAGTACAAGTTAGGCAATGAAAGAAAGTGTCTGATTGGTTGCTGTGGTTCAGTGCAAACGAAACACCTAAATGCAATGTTAGAAAATAAGCCGCAATGATCTCAGCTAGGCTCTTCAAATGTTCAATTAAATCTTTGCCAATGATTCTAAAGAAACTACCTAGAGTCTGTATTTATCAAGTAGATTCTATACATATTCCACCTGAGAACAACAGGTCCAGCTCCCCTGGTTTGAAACATGCTCTGTGTTATTAAAACATATTTATATTCAAAATGGAGGACGGTTGCATCAGCCATTTTATCAAAGTCAAAAGAAATGGCTCACAGTATCTACTTATCTCATCAACATAATGTGAAGCACATGCTTATCTTGTCATTTTAATTAATTAGGTAGCAATAAGTGACTGAAGGATTATATATTTTTGTTTTCTTTTTCCAAGCTAAGTGCCTCAAACTCCAGGAAAGACTGAAAACTGCAGTTTTTCAGCTAATTTCCTCCCCCTCGTACAGCATCAAAGCATTTCTTCAGTTGTGTTACATTAGATAATCGCCCTCAAGAGAGAGATGATGTGAGTTATTAGTGGGGTGCTCCCTAGGAGGGTAATTATCTAATGGAAAACACACTTTTCCAGGCCCCAAGGACAGCAGAGCGCAGTCTAAGAATGGTTAGCATGTATTTACACAGGGCTGATAACGCAGCACTCTTCAATGTTTTGCCAGAGAAGCTTTTTTGTACAGTATGAACTGGATCTATCAGCCACGTCTTGTTTTTTTTTTTCAAAAGAACAATGGTCCAGATAGATTACGACCAGAGCTCGATAAATTTAAAGTACTGCAATTTGCGAAGACCCGGAAATAAAAGATGGCTGTGCTTGATTCTTGAAAGGATTCCTGCAACAAGGTTGCTCTAATGATACAAAGCCGAAGTGTAGAGCTTAATCCTCAAGGGCCACTAACGTTCTCCAGTTTTGGGATTTCTCTAATTAAAAGGTAATTAATTTGTTCTTCACATCACTAAGCTAAATGTTGAGCTGATTATTGTTCTGAAAACCTGGGCAAGGCTGTAAAAGAGCAATGCTATTATAAAAGCACCTGCTTGGAGGAATATTTACGTTTCTTTTCTACAGGATATCGTGCAGGTACTGGTGGTCCAACCCAATGCAGCTATTGCCAAAATGAAGGAATGTGACATGGCACCAATGTGGCGCATAGATTAACTGTGAGATTTGCATAAAGTTTACCAGTTAAAAAAAAAATATTTCTGGTAGTAAAACATTGTGTTAACTGAGGATTTTATTTTTATTATTATTATTATTATTATTATTATTATTATTATTATTAATAATAAATTATTAATAATCTTTTATTTAGACTCCACAGCGCCACCAATAGGGCGATAAACAGAATGCACGTTTACAAATGAAACAATGAATACATGAGACATAGTAGCATGTAATGAACAAACTGCTACGAGTGCATGACAAATCTTGCAAAAGAGAGACATACATGGGCACAGGGAAGCAGAATAATCAATGCATTTATGCAAATAAGACAGCAAATCGCATGGCAAACAGAAAAAAATAAAGGTTAAGGCATGACAGGAACAAGTAAGGTAAGTAGAAAGGCGATATAGGGTAGAGAACCCTGCCCAATAAGAGCTTACATTCTAAAGGGAGGCTTAGTAAGCGACAATAGGAGCAAACGGGACAATAGGCCATACTTGCCAACATTTTTAATCTTGCAGCCGGTTCTGGGATTCGCTTCATTGAGCCCCCCCCCCCTCTTCCTCCTGTTGCTCGGTACCACAATTTGCAGCATAACACAACGGGTGGCAGGACTAGAATGAAGCGACTTGCTGTGAAATGCGCCATTAATCCCCGCTCCCCCGCACTTTAATAGGAAAGTGGGCAGGATGTGTGAGGATGCCCTGCTCTCCCAGGGTCAGGGGGAACTCCTAGAAATTCTGGAGAGAATAGTCAACTATGCAGTAGGCACAGTGTGGTTCACTATGGTGTTGAGGCCTAGACAATGTTGAGTCCCAGTTGGTGCAGGAACCTAAGTGGTGCATATAGTGTTCTGAATCCGAATGATATTTATGAAAGTTGGGGGTATATTTGGTGTTGTTTCTCTAGCTAACATAGGAAGGAAAGAGACCTAAAAAAGATGGCTGAGAGATGTTTGATATTTTCCTTTTTAGCGGCAAATTGAGAATGCTACTTTTAAGCACTTCAGAGAGGAAAGGAGTTCATGGGTGTTAATTAATAGGGAGTTGAGTGGTGAGGGGCAATGTATATAAAGGTGGGCAAAGCAGGGGGTGTAAACGATGTTGCAATTTGAACATAAATGAGATGAAAGTATAGTAATATAAACAGTTTAGTAAACATTGTAAGCTTTGAGAGGGGTTAGTGAAAATGTGACAAAAGAATAAGACGAATAAATGAGGAAGAGAGATCCATACTTAACAGGTTACATTGTCCAGGTAGACATGATCAGATACTGAAGAAAATACAATGTTTCCTGTAACTTGAGTGCTCTGGAATAAGAGTTCAATAATTATTGATGTTTAGACATAACTTTTAGAGACTTTTCTGACACTATATTCTGTTTGGATCAATGACTGACCTGATTATTCAGGGGATGCATACTGAGTGCAATGTGCGTTTGTATTAGAATGCACATAATTTGGGTCTACTCAAGTCGGAATTCAGCACAGAGTGGATCTGAAGTCACGTGCGCTGATGACTACGGGTGTAGGTCCGCTCAGCTCTACTGCACATGAAATTGTAGGATATAACCAATACATATGTGAAATATAAAGTCTCAAAAGAACTCTCAGATTAAAAAAAAAAAATGAATTTAATCTAGTAATAATATGGACATTAATGGTAAAACCTTAACAATTAAAAAAATAGGTTTTTCTTTAGTTTTTCCCCATGAAATACATTTATTAGGAAGTTATTGTTGTCTACTGTCTATAAAATACATTTTTACAGTTGCTGATTGCATACACTGGGTTCTAGCATAAATGCACAGCTGTCACCATTAGTAAGCAGCATTTAGACTAGTGATGCTCACTGACCCCTGTGAAGTGTTTCTGGATTAGCTTTGCATTTTGGTTTTGGCAAAACCGCCCTCGTGTTTTGGTTTTGGATTTTTTTAAAAAAAATAAATCCTAAAATATGCTAAAATCACAGAATTTTGCTCTTCTTTTTTTGTTCCTACATTATTATTAACCTCAATAACACTAATTTCAAATCATTTGCAGTCAATTTTGACCACCTCACAGATCACAATATTATTTTCATACACTTTCGGACAAAGACTGCAGCGACCTGGCTGGATGGTAAGCGACAGAGCAATGACACAAACACACGGCAGTTCCTAGCACATCTAGGACACATTGGCACACAGCAGTGGTAGAAAAGAAAAATTGGGGGTCCGCCCTCTCTCCCACCCCTCGCTATGTTGGATTTTAAAAAGGGATTCAAAACTCGCAAGATCCGACGACGTCACAATGACGTTTTGCCTCATTTTCAATTCTGAGGGCGCTCGGCTTGGTACTCAGATCCCTTAAGTTCGGGTGTGTTCGGTTCTCGAGGAACTGAGCCTGAGCATCTCTAATATACACTAGACCTGTAGCTGGAGCAAGAGATATGGCTGAAAAACAAATACTTTTGAAATGCCAAAAGCTTGGATCGGGCACTGCTGTGTGCGCTCAGGATTGGCACGTCCTTACTGTACATTGACTATAACCAAATGCCTCTTCCCCATCCCGTTCCCTTCCTGAAATCATAGGCTCATAAGTGTCCTTTGCACTTGAAGATGAAATGAACGTGGCTGCGCTCTGTGGCGTTTGGTCTTCTAGGCATGCGCAGAGTGATCTTGCGGATTGTATGCACAAAATCACTGTTTACTTTCCTTGATGATTCAGAGCCGACATGAGCAAGGTGCTGGGGACGTACTGCAAACGCCAAGATCACTGTTGCCAGAGCCTATAGGTTTATGCTGCTCACACTGACCGTAGAGAAAAATGTGGGAGTAAAAAAAATGGGGGCAAATAGGGTACAAATGTGCGCAATCTAAATGTTTAATGAGGGGAATCAATCATAGAATAGGTCTGAAAATTTTACCTATATCTAAATGTTAGAAAATGAGCCTTAGTGTATCCGAGCACATTTGCAGGTCATAGTTCTAAGCTGCATGTTTAATAAGTATCTAAGTATGAGAAGAGGAATGGACATGTGACATAGCCAAAGGGAATAACATACTCTGCAAAATAAACCTTAATTTGTTCCGTTCTTTTCATAACACCATTGCTGGCAAATCTGCCATCAGAGTAGGTAACCCTTTGTTTTCATGTCTGCATTTAGTTTGTTTACCTTGTATGTCCTTGTTTGCATTGGTTACTACCATTTATTTATATAGCAGCAAAAATTCCGCAGCGCTGTACAGAGAACTTGCTCACATAAGTTCCTCCCCCATTGGAGCTTACAGTCTAAATTCCCTAACACACACTAAGATCAATTTGTTAGTTGCCAATTAACCTACCAGTATGTTTTTGGAGTGTGGGAGGAAACCGGGGCACTCGGAGTAAACTCGCGCAAACACGGGGAGAACATACAAACTCCACACAGATAAGGCCATGATTGTTAATTGAACTCATGACCCTAGTGCTGTAAGGCAGAAGTGCTAACCACTTAGCCACCATGGTTGATTTCCCTTCTCTTGGTAAAAACCTGGTGCCTATATATCTCTCTACAGACCTTAATGCCTGGATTTATCTCCATTTTCAACAAGTGGATGTATTTCTTCAATTTATTTGAGGTAACCTTGAAGGTAATCTACCGGACAAAAGAACATCCCCAACTTTTCTAGTTGTGGAAATTTCCGCAGTTTAATGTCTCATTGTACTCTTTAACTAAAGCATAGTAGAACAAAACATTTGGAGACAAAAAATAAGTCATAGAATCAGTTTATTTAACAAAATTTAATCTAATTTTTGACTCTTCAAAGTAGACGCCTTTTGCCGACATAACCGCCGAAGAGACTCATGACATTCTTTTTACAATTTACAAGAAATATTGTTTGAGAAGTTCCCACAAATGTGTTGCACTTGTAGGTTGCTTTACTTTAACCCTTCTGTCCAGAGAAGTAGGGGAGTTGGAGCTCCGCACCAGGTTCTGACCTTCCTCACTATTAATGTTTGTATATTACTGTATTGTGAGGGGGTGCTTCATTCAACATATAACAGCATGGAAAAGGAAAAAAGGAGAGTTGAGTCTTGAAGCACTCTGGTCTTAAGCAATCATTGAAATAATTAAAATCACTTTATTGGATAATAATATATCATAATAGACCAAAAATATATAGGGAAATATATTTTAAAAACGGTATGCAGTGATTAAAGTAGGAAAAATGAATAGGTGATTAAAATAAAAATAAAAAAGTAGACCCTGGGATGGGACTAATCACAAATATTATGTTGGATGCCTTAATCTTAGATCTAACAAGTGCCTGATACAGTTACAACATTCTCAAGCACTTGTTAGATCTAAGATTAAGGCATCAAACATAATATTTGTGATTAGTCCCATCCCAGGGTCTACTTTTTTATTTTTGTTTTAATCACCTATTCATTTTTCCTACTTTATCACTACTCTGACTGGATCACTATTAAATAACTTTTGGTAAAAAATTATTTAAAGCAAATAGCGCAGGGCACTTATTTATGTAATTGCACGTGCACTTATTTTTGATATTGTGTATATTGTGAGATAGGAAATCGTTATCTCTGAGACCAAGGTAGAAAAGTTGTTTTTTTCTGTTTAACCTTGCTATAGGATATGCCTATTTCTGATGTATACATCTGATCCAATGAGCCTATGTTTACCAAGCCTTTGGTGTATTGTGATGTGGGGAAGTGGCTTGTTTTGTTTTTTTTTTGTTGTTCTGTGGCAATGGGTATTCGGCGACTGAAGTATTCATGCCAGTCAGACCTTTTGACTTGCTAGTGGGTTTCCTGCCTCTAAAATAAGATCCAGGAAATCACAGCAAGGTTTTTAAGAATTTCATAGCTAAGTATAAATATTGGTGGCTTTGCAATACATGTAAATCTATGTTTGTGTAAATGAGTATATCCTGATGTTAAAAATAGCATGTGTCTGAAAGGTATAAATGCACTACACTCAAATGTATCATTCTAATGTTTCATCTGACCTGACCACTGATACCTTAAATCAGTGGGACTGTCCTTGTCAGGACATTTGAGCAATAAACATCTCTTTGCTTCAAAGAGCTGCTTGATAACTTCTTCACTATTGCTGTAATCCTGTGACTTGTCTATTAAACCCTAAAATCTAATCCGTTCTCCGGCTGATTCTGAGGTTGGACCTAAGCTTTTCCAGTACCACCCCTCTGTCTGCTACCTGCAGCTCTGGTCAGTGTGATAGGCCAGGGGGGATCCATCCACAGCAACCCGGATCCATAGAAAGAGGTGCGGAGTTACCAGCCTAAGTGTACCAGCACAGGAGTACACTAGCAGTGACAGTTACCCAGAAGGAACGTGGTTCTGAGCGCCATAAAGGAGTTCAGTGGTGGCAGCATTATAAACTCCTACTGCGCCAAGAGGGCGCATTTGGGATAACAAATGGGAACGGTGGCAAAGTAAGCCCAGCCGGTTCCCAGCAACAACAGACAGGGTGGCATAGGCGGTCCGTCACAACTACATACCTTTTTTGGTTTTAAATGTTTGCATCAACTTTCAAGCCTTAATATACTTGTTGCTGCAGAACAGCTGTAAGTTGTTTACCCATTACTTGCTCCCTGAAAATTGCCTTTTTGTACAGCTCTAAAATATACATTATTTTATAGCTTTTCCTAAAATAAACTGTTTTGTTTTTTTTCTTTTTAACCTCTAGCAGTTTACTGCTTACTTTTGTACCATTGCATGTTATTCACTGGTCTTGATTTGCATAAATTGTAATACAAACTGGAAAAATGGTGCTGTTCTAAAACTTTTTACCAGTAGTAAAACTGCACCACATGTTACAAAAGTATGGGCTACCATTCATACACTATTCATCCTAAATTTTAAATTAAAAATCAGGACAATTTAAGAGATGCTCTAAATCCACACTTAACTGTACAGAACAGCCTAAATTCACCCAACTGCGCTGCAGTCAGGTATAGATGTGCCCACAGCAGTTAGGCTCCACCCCTTTTCAGCCCTTTTTAAAAAAACAGGACAATTTGAGGGTATCATAAACTGTTTATGTCCTCTAAATAAAGGGGCTGGATAATTGGGGAGTGCAGAGCAAAAGTTGGACACGAATATGCTGCTGCTTTTTACAGATACAATGAATCTGCATCCACGTCACAAAGCAGTGGCCAGTGGCAGCCATTTTGAAAATAGAAACTTAGGTTGGCCATGTCTATGAGCATTGTAAACGGACTGTGCATTAAACAAAGGGCAGATGCACAGGTCGGCACTAAATATGGCCATACTGAAAAGTATTTCTTTCATCTTGTATAAAGAATTTGAAACAATATTTGCCATGTTATTAGCGATAAACCATCCTCACCGAAAAACACATCTTTTGCGTTCAAAAAGTATCTTGTATATTTTAAACAGCGGAGACTCAGGATGACAAAAAGTAAGGCCTAACCTTGAGAAAAGAAATAAATGAAAGGCACTATATATACTACAGACTTTTACAAAATGGAATACTACAAAAATAGTGAACATTGTAGAGAGTGTTATTTTATGTGGAATTTGTGTGGTTTCAAGATTAAAATGCCTATTATTCTGCCATCTCTGAAATATATATCCTGAAAGAGTCATATATCTGTCAAATATTGCAATCCAGTTTGGTCTTCTATACTAAAACGAACCAAGAAACAGAATAATTTCACTTTTTTTTAATATATCTGAGCACTTCGGGAAGAATGCAGGTTTGTAGATTGAATAAACGCTCAAACTACACATATAAAGAAATTTACGACAGAATAGATATTGACATTTGTGTTTTAATATATCTTTTCGAAACGGCCTTGAGTGTTATGCTTTTTTCATTGGAAATTTACTGTCTTTCAAATTACTTTTCATTGCTGTTTTGTGAACAAATTGCTCACTAGAGTAGCGATTTTTAGTTTAAAAATAATACAAATATACGGTCCTGCTGTATATTATGTTGCCCTTCAACTGTTAAGCAGCTTCCACCTACTCTCCTCCCATATTCCTTTGGAAAGTCTCCTGTGTGTGTGTGTGTACTATAAAAAGATATATTAAATGTATTCTCGTCGGCAATGGCAAACTATAATTACCAGGTGCAGCATGAAACAAATGAGATAAACATTGTTAGAATGTATTTGTGTTCTAGAATAACTTCTGTTCTGTGTCTATACCATGTAAGGACGAAGGCCAATAGAAAGAAAAATGTTTATTATTTGAGAAATAATTTACTCTACAGTAATGGCCAAAAGTTTTGAGAATGACACAAGTATTGGTTTTCACAAAGTTTGCTGCTTCAGTGTTTTCAGATATTGCTATGGTATACTGAAGTAAAAATACAAGCATTTCATAAAAGTCAAAGGCTTTTATTGACTATTACATTAAGTTTATGCAAAGAGTCAATATTTGCAGTGTTGACCTTTTTTGAAGACCTCTGCAATTCGCCCTGACATGCTGTCAATCAACTTCTGGGCCACATACTGACTGATGGTCGCCCATTCTTGTCTAATCAATGCTTGGAGTTTGTCAGAATTTGTGGGTTTTTGTTTGTCCACCCTCCTGTTTGGATTAAGGTCTGGGGAGTTTCCTGGCCATGCACCCAAAATTTAAATGTTTTGGTCCCCGAGCCCCTTAGTTATCACTTTTGCCTTATGGCAAGGTGCTTCATCATGTTAGAAAAGGCATTGTTCATCACCAAACTGTTCTTGGATGGTTGGGATAAGTTGCTCTTGGAGGATGTTTTGGTACCATTGTTTATTCATGGCTGTGTTCTTAGGCAAAATTGTTAGTGTCATCTCTAGGAGTACATCGTATATTAACACTATACTTAACTATGCTCCTGGAATGTCCAGGGAAATCGAATCTTAGGTATTTCTCCCGAACTCCTGGGAGAGCAAGCAATCACCCTCTCGGCTCACTACCTCGGGAAGTGGAGCTGGATGAGGGCCTCAATTGCACAATTTGCAGTGGAATTGCGTCAATTTGACATCAATCACCCGGTCACGCCCCAACCACAGCCTCACCTCTGTGATCTCCTGGAGGAGATTTACAAAACATTGGCAAGTCTGGCCAGAACTCTTCCTGCTTCCACTCAATATTAGAGATGTATGATGCCTCCAAAATTGACTCTTCCATGTTTTTAGTCCAAAATTGGCCTCCATATTTGCAAATCATGGCAAAATTAGAATGTTTTTTTATTTCTACCAGCGAATAGTGCTACAAGTAGTTCTTCCATAAGTCTAGCTAGCATGTGTTACCTTGTTAAGCGACCTAGGATTGGCTGAACAGTTCTGTGGCTAGCAATATTAGGTGGCGCTTCAGTGGCCAATGAGTCACTCCCACTTGTGGTGCAGCTTAAAAGCATCAAACTACCCTTGTTCAAGGCCAAGGAGGGGGGGGGGGTGAGATTTTTGAGGACAGAATGGCGCCCCGATCATTTGTGACGTTGGTGCCTAGCAAATTATTCCAATTTTGATGTTCAGTGTTTTAATATCTAAAGGGGTAGTGGGCATCAGCAGTTTGGCAACTTGTACAATGTGGATAATTTACTAAGCATCAATGTGCAATAATTCATAGCAACGAACGATCTATTTATTTATCTAAAGCCAATGCCAACAGCATTTAATCATTTACATTCTGTACACCAGAATGACTACTGCAAATATTTTTCTCTAGCTTTTAGAAGTAAAAACGCCACAAGGAATTTTCAGTGTAATTTCATTCTTTAGTGGTTAAAAAGAGGATTTGTAGCCAGATCTCCAGGGAAAGACTATACATTTTTATTTGTACAACTCTGCAATAAGCATTGTTTTCGTAAAAGGGTCTCTGCTAAGCCACACGCTGGGTTTGTTCCTTCAAATCTGTCGGGAAAGCAGTTATTTTAGAATTCCTTTTCCAAGTGGAATTAGGGATTTGAAAAATTCCAAAGGGAACAGTAACATAATTATTAGTTTAATATTTGTTTCAATCAAAGAGACTGATCAATGATATTTACATGCCACAGTATATTTGTAGTGTGTGTGTATATATGTATATGTGTGTGTGTGTGTATATGTATATATATGTGTATGTGTGTATGTATGTGTGTGTGTGTGTGTGTATGTATATATATATATATATATATATATATATATATATATATATATATATATATATATATATATTAGTGAAAAAGACAACGGCGCTCAGTGTGAATTAAAACACGTGAACAAACATGCTCATAAATACATAAAATCACATACAGTAGGCTGCTTCGCGTTTGTACATCAGATTGCAGATGTAAACCTATAGAAAAAAACAGAAAAAGGAAGCGCCAAACATAGTGTATTATCACCAATTGGTTAAATGTGGAAGTGATTATTCCAAATTAGCCCCGTACCAGATAGCAGATGATAGATTGCACATCTCTGTGATATTCCACTGGTATTCAAAGCTGACCTCCAAGTTTGATTCACATACTAGGGCTCAAAAGGAAATAGCAACACAATAGTGTAGTATATTCATGACAAATGCATAATTTCATAAAAGATAATAAAATTTAATAAACATGGCACATTCCAAAAAGACAAATATATTGCCCGTACATTGGATAAAATATAAGCAGGCTTATCTGTGTTATATAGTTCCGAATAGAACCAAGCATGGACCGGGAACTCCTTCTCCTGCTGTCAGCTGGAACACACAGAAAAAGACACTGCCTCCTTGACGCGTTTCGTCCACAACCCTTTTGATAAAGTCTATTGTGGACGAAACGCGTCAAGGAGGCAGTGTCTTTTTCTGTGTGTTCCAGCTGACAGCAGGAGAAGGAGTTCCCGGTCCATGCTTGGTTCTATTCGGAACTATATAACACAGATAAGCCTGCTTATATTTTATCCAATGTACGGGCAATATATTTGTCTTTTTGGAATGTGCCATGTTTATTAAATTTTATTATCTTTTATGAAATTATGCATTTGTCATGAATATACTACACTATTGTGTTGCTATTTCCTTTTGAGCCCTAGTATGTGAATCAAACTTGGAGGTCAGCTTTGAATACCAGTGGAATATCAAAGAGATGTGCAATCTATCATCTGCTATCTGGTACGGGGCTAATTTGGAATAATCACTTCCACATTTAACCAATTGGTGATAATACACTATGTTTGGCGCTTCCTTTTTCTCTTTTTTTTATATATATATATATATATATATATATATGCGTGCTGATCTTGTGGGAGATTGCAACCTGTCACTCATGCAGGAGCGTATTATCGGTAGAGTAAGTGAAGAATGTGCTTCAGGCCTTATATGCACAGGGGGGCAGAGACGGGGGCGGTCAGTGTCACACCTATAATATAAACTCATCCATTTTATTCTTTTTCTTTCACCTACTTCCTACTCGTCCACAACACCTAAGGAACCTGAGATGAGATGAAATAAAAAAAAGCCATTTCTGAAGTATGTTATCTCTGCACATAGAGATGGTGCAGGTAGAGACGAGCCGCTAATAATGTACCGGAGAGGGGAGGAGTTAAAAATTGATTGGGAGGGGCATGATCTGGACGCCACGGCCCTTACTACGACCCTGCGCTTGTACTATTCTGTGAAAGGGCAGGTCTGAATGCATTAGAGATAGCTTTATGAGGAAGGGACTGGAAGTAATAGGAAATAACAGACTGAAACTTAGATGTTTGACTGAGCAGGGTCCCCCTCCAGCACACCATAGTGGTGATTCTGATATGAAGCTCCTGTCAATCTGGTGCAGGCTGTTTGTGGTATGAAGCATAGCTCATAGACTCCCCAGGAAACAACGCAAGACTGTCCAGGGGAAATCAGGACTCTTGATAGGTAGAAATTGGCTCTAATGATCTCTCTCTCAAAAATACATTGCTGATAACACGTCGTTTTATCTCCTGTACTTGGCTGGTCGAATGAACTCTTTTCATAGATATATCAGCAGACAGTTAATTGGATAAATGCTTTTCTGAGTAAATAAATCTATTTTAGCATCCAATGTAACAGTGCTATTCTCCATATAGTAACAGGAAGTTTAACCATTATGCCTTGTACACATCTTTGTTACTTTAAAGTATTTAGGGAGTTATTTAGAGCTGGATGCAAGTATTGTTACTCCTTCTAATTTTCTATGTCCCATAAATTTTTCACACCAATATTTTGAACCGCATGTATCTAACACAGCCCCACTGAGAAACAGATCAGCTGAAAATAAAGTACAGAAATATTGTGCAGACGAAATTTAAACACACCCCTTTAAAATGCTCTTATTTTGGGGTACACAGGGTAGTCGAAGTGGGCCGGTATATGGTATACCACCACTTCCCCTACTGCTTTCATTGTAAAACTATCAAATTCCATTCATTTACATTCCCATTTAATTTTCCACACCACAAGTTCAAAATTTCCACTTCGACCACTGGTTACACGTATATTTGAAAGGGTTGGGTACGGGTGATCGGTGCTGAATATTCCGACACCAAGGACTCCCAGTTAAAAGCCGAATCTGTAAAAAAACGTTTTAAAGAGAAGCAGACTTGCATACTGACGTTGGAGATGTCCGATGGGCGCAGGGTGCTGACCTCAAGTGACTCCGACTACTGAGGTGTCCGTCACTACACTTTAACGTCATTGCGACTGCTATCACTTTTAATTTAAAGCGGCAATGTCAAACTCCGCAGGTTTAGTGTTTAAACACTTAACCAGACATTGCCGCTTTAAATTAAAAGTGATAGCAGTCGCAATGACGTTAAAGTGTAGTGACGGACACCTCAGTAGTCGGAGTCACTTGAGGTCAACGTCCAACGTCGGTATACAAGTCTGCTTCTCTTTAAATCGTTTTTTTACAGATTCGGCTTTTAATGGGAGAAGTCCTCATTGTCGTTATGGTGGTAATCGTGAAAACGATTACCACCGGAATGGGCGGATGCACATAGGCAATGTACAGTGAGGGCATTTCCATGCAGCTACGTCCTAGTCAGACTCGGGTGCACCCAGTAGTAAGCTGATTTTCTGCCGTATCTCTTGCACCAGCTAGAAGTCTAGCCTAATTCCTGAGTCCTAGTTATGTCAGCCCCGTATGCCTGCTATAATATGTGTTTGCAATTAGAAGCAACTGTTTAAATGTCTCTTCTGTACAGTAGACATTAAGTACATCCTAATTAATGGTTTTTCAAGAAAATAAAAACATTTTTTAAAAATTTCCATGGTTAGTCGTTTTAGTCAAAATTGTGCCCTTTGTTCATAATGGGTTATTATAATCAAACATAATTTGTCATACCTCAATTTGACTTTCACAATGGGATCAACACTGACCCCACGAAGCAGCAATAGTTTAATTGTAACTTTAACTACATACCACATATATATGCGTTTTCCAAAAAAAATAAGAATGACTCCCCTCACATTATAACAGTGTAAACACAGCAACATTTCTATCAATTCTCTTAAAATTCAAAACACATTTCAGATTTAAAAACACAATTACTCGGATGGTCTACTGATTTCAAAGTCACCTCAGAAATAAACAAGGCTTTCAAATCTGTCACTATTCTTGTTTGAAATGCTAAGTCAGTGACAAAGTATAATAAGATAAAGCATATTAGCTGTGGAAATGCAAGCCTCTAGAACTTTGTCAACCTTTCAAAATGTGTATATTAAAGGACATTTGTGACAGAAACATTTTTATATTATTCCAACTGTTACTTTTAGTAAGTCAAATGTTTAATACTTCCCATGCCTTTGTTATATAACAGAAACTTTAAAATTCCCAGTTTTAACAAAAAATGGAATGGTTAAGCACTGAGGGGTAGATTTATCACACCCTCTAAAAAAGGAAAAGTGAACGTGTTGCCTGTAGCGACCAATCAGATTCTAGTCATCATTTATTGAATACATTCTACAAAATGATTGTTAGAATCTAATTGGTTGCCATAGGCAACATCTCCATTTTTTTAAACCCGCGGAAACTCGCATCTTGATACAGCAACCCCCAGGATTTACTTTTGATCTCCAGGCTGTGAGCCCTGAAACATCATGGGACTTCTCCAGCTGGTGGGGGTGAGCTTGTCCTGAAATTCGGCATCCCAATGTGGAACCTCGCGTTTTTGTCAGTTCCAGTGGGAGGATTCTTTTCTTGAAAGCCAAATTGATTTATATCCCAAATAGATATGGCGTTGAAGGGTCTGTTCTAAACATTCCGAAATGCCTTTGACCCACAATGCATCAAAAGAGTTCAGCAACAGCCAGTGTCGGACTGGGGCATGAAGGGCCCACTGGGAAACCAATGACTGAGGCCCACCTAATACCATGTAGTCCTACAAAGGGGGTGTTGGGAAGCTTAGTGCACTTAAGACATTTATTATAATTTTAGACAAATTATAGACTAATACACAGGCAGAACTGTGTGCTCTACTGTTAGTTGCACGCAGCTTTGCCTTCACGAGTAGTACACTGTGAAGCGGGACATACCTCCCAACTGTATTTGTAGTCAGACTCAGCGGGACAGCCACCCAAATTCAGAACTGCCCCACCAGATTCAGGACAGTTGGCAGACTGTCCTGCTCTCTCCTACCTGTCTCGTCACTTTCACCACCTGTGACTGCTGGTATCTTTAGATCAGCTGCTGCTTCTCTGGATCCTTGGAGGCCCTATTGGGGAAAAAAAATGGGTACATGAAACTTAGAAAACTCCAACCATCCATGCCATTAAATCAACAGCACCCACGTTTAATAATTAGGCCTCTCTCCAGCCCCAACATTAAAGTAATAGTACTCACATTTGATAAATAGATCTATTTCCCTCCAACCAACCCTAACATTAAATTAACAGTATTCCCATTTAATAAATAAACCTATTACCCTTCCTCCAAACAGCCCCAGCAATCAATTAATAGCATTTACGTTTAATACAACCATTTCCCACGACCATTCCCTGCATTAAATAATTAATATTCACATTTAATAGATAGCCCTCCTCCCCACACTTAGCCCCATATTCAATTACAGACCCAAACCACCCCAGCATTGAATTAAAGGTCCCGTGACCCTATCTTAATTTAATATGCCCCATCAATAAATTAAATTGCCCCACTATCACCCCACAAATAAAATATTAATTAAATAATTAGCCCCCACCTAAACTCCACCATTAAATTAATAGCCTACATTCCACCCATGTACTATTAGGACAGCACCCACATTCCCTCACACATTATAGCAGCCCCCCTTCCTATAGTGTTTAGCATAGGCAACCTCCTCTGTACTTTAGTATAGTCAGCTCCCCCCTATAGTTTACTATAGATAGGCAGCCACTCCTCTCTACAGTTTAGTATAGATCGTCAGCCCCCCTATAGTTTAGTATAACCCCTTCCTTATAGTTTAGTATAGTCAGCTCCCCCCTATAGTTTAGTATAGTCAGCTCCCCCCTATAGTTTAGTATAGTCAGCTCCCCCCTATAGTTTAGTAAAGCCCCCTCCCTATAGTTTAGTATGGACATCATAGGCAGCCCTCCCCTCACTTACCTTTAGTTGCTCTCACCATCGCTCCTCACATCAGGCAGACAGGAAGTGCCGCACAGCACTCTGGGACCCCATACAGCAACAGGCAGCCTAGTGTTTGGCTGCCTGTTGATGCCCAACTGACCACCAACGTTTGTGAGCATTTTCTTCACCCCCCCGCCGCACCCGCAATCGTGTACTTTATGATCACGCTATACACAGAACTTTTGGATATAAGGAACTCTTTATTTGGACTATACTGGTGACTTTGATAAAATAAGGACATTGGATTGGTATAACTGAGGTACATTGTGACATGTTATGATGATGTTAGACATCGCATCATTACAGACAATACTAGAACGTCAATAATTAGATAGATTGTCACTATCAGATATTGAGCGCTGTGGTTCTATATTTTCTATTGGTAAAATTAGAGATGGATCACCCTTTGCTCAGCTGCTCTCACTGATTCAATAGATATATTTTGTATGAGCACATCCAATACCTAGAATTTTTTGTGATACATACAATGTTGCCAGGAAGTATTTCACATTGGATTCATTTGTATTTAAGGCATTTTAATCCTTTACATTTTTATCTTGTTTATGTCTCACAATTTGCCTGGGACAAATCGAAATGATAAGTCTTGTGTTAGGGTTTCTTTGATTATATAACCGGTGGCAAAGAGGGATTGGTCATCATCTCCCGTGGCTTCAGCATCAGAGTCACAGACATATACTGAAGCATGGCCATAGGCAACAAGAATATAACTTGCAATCGTTATCAGGGAGCCTAAGTGTAATTCATTTTACTTTGTTTCTCTCTTGCCTCCTGCTACTTCTTAAGAAATTTCTGTACATTGAAGAAGGATAATCGCAAAATAATGTTACAATCCCAAGCTGTTTTTCAGCAGAAGTAATATTTTAGGCACCAAAAACTAACATTCTTTGTCAAAATAAAAATAAAAACTGTGCAAAAATTGTAAAACTCTGACAAAGTTAGGATTTTTCTTTTTAAAGGCACGCTAAAACTATTTCAATGCTTTCCCATATGATTTATCTAACGGACCTATAAAACAATGTACATTACACGGCCAAAAGTATGTGGACAATCCTTCTAATGAGTGTCTATGGCCATTTCAACCACTCCCGTTGCTAACAGGGGCATAAAATCAAGTATACTGCTGTATGGTAGGATAATGTTTCCTGCCGAAATGCGTACTGCCAACTGTAAGATTTGGTGGAGTAGGAATAATGATCTGGGGATGTTTTTCGTGGTTTGCCCTAGGCCTCTTAGTTCCAGTGAAGGAAAATCTTAATGCTACAGCTTACAATGACATTCTAGAGAACTGTGTGTTTCCAGGTTTGTGGCAATAGTTTGGGTAAGGCCCTGTATCAGCATGACAAAGCCCCTGTGCACATAGCAAGGTCATCAAAAAATGGTTTCCTCAGTTTGGTGTGGAAAAACTTGACAGGTCTTCAAAGAACTCTGACCTCAACCCCACTGAACACAATTCGAATGAATTAGAACACTGCAAATATCTAATCAGCCAATCATGTGGCCGGAACTTGACACGTAAAAGCATGGAAAAGAGGTTTCTGATATCAGAATGGAAAGATGTGAGATCTAGGTGACTTTGACCATGGAATGATTGTTGGTGCCAGATGTGGGAGGGGGGTTGAGTATCTCAGAATCTGATGATCTCCTGGCATTTTGAATCCATGGATCCAACCTACTTTGTGTCAACGGCGCAGGCTGGTGGTGGCAGCAGAGACAAACTGGGCTGGGAGGCATCTGCCCCCTGGGCGGGTCCCGTAGTGGGCTACCTTGGGCTGGGTCACTGGGCAACCTACATTTTTTTCCTTTTAAAAGACTGCTGAAGCAAATCTTGCCCCCAGGGGCAAAATTTGCCAGCCCTCCCCTGGGTGGGGGGTGTAATGGTGTGCAACACATTAGTCCCCTTAATACCATTAGAACTTTAATTAAATGTCACAGCCTACTTGAGTATTGTTGCTGACAATGTGCATTCCTTTATGACCACACTCTTCTCATCCTTTAATGATTGCTTAACAGGATAACACGCCATATCACAAAACATACGTCCTATCATAAACAATATTATAACTAAAACAGCGCATCCAATCACAGGCAACCTATTGTGTCCCCCCTTTGACCCATACAAGAGTCAAAATCAAAATTAAAACAAAAATAAGAAACAGAAATGGCGCTAATGGTAATTCCAAAACAATGCTATATCACAAACCTGAATAAACAATCATTTCACATACTGAATACAATATTCTTTTTCTCTTCCAATCTAAAATGTGAAGTTTTAAAAAATGGGTTTTAATAGTACTTAACGTTCATAAGATCTTTGTTGTTCCATTTCTGCTCTTCCAGATTTCAATCACTGGTGTACGTTACGAACTAATAGGTCCACAGACCACTAAAACATAATAATATTAATATGATATTAAATAAAGGGACTTTTGAAGGCACAAGAAAACAGTTTATTCAAACAGATCTATATATCATATTCAGACACTTTGGAAGGAGATTGTCCTGGAGATACGGTCCAGAAGTGGTATAGTACAGAGGTACAGTCTCCTCCTGACTCACCACCATAGCCCTGCATATCATTGCACAAAAAGTACAAGAGAGTCCCCTTTTAGACGAACGAAAGTAAATAGTGACAGTGTTGCTCGTAGTTGCACTTACCTTTAAAGAGTTAACATGGGGGTTTTAGGGCTGGCCAATGATGAGGAGGGGAGGGCCTTTGTGGTTTTGTAGAGGGGAGACATTTTCTGTTCTTAGTCACTCGGTTTGCAGAATCCCGCCCACCCACCCCATTTTAATTGAAGTTTAGATTTTGAGGGCTTTAGCATAAGCCGGTTTTAAGTAGGATCACAATTTGGTGGGGGAGGAAGGCACTGCGATCAGCGCCTGATATATACGGCTCTATCGTGAGTGGTCGCAGGTATCTGTCCCCTTACAAGGCAACCGTTTACTCTTGTCCCTTCCGCGGGGAGGGGCCTCGCCCGGCTCAGTGAGGGAGGGGGAGTGAGTAGTAAGGTGAGTGCAGTTTACTCTTCGCCAGGTTAGGGTCGGCCAAGCAGTGGGGTTATGAGAGAAGTGGGTGGACTTAAGGCTATATTGCCATGTCCACGCTTGGTTGGGTATCGCTGGAGCTGGTCTTCAGTGCCCTTTCTCCGCCACCAGGTTATAGTTGGGTTATAATAAAATAATTTTTAGTGCCACCTTACTCAAGTCTCCGTGTCTTTACTTTATATAACTTTGGTTTGTGGTTATGTAAGTTATTGTGTAGAACAAAGGACATACACAGTGAACTATTTATGTTTTTTCCAATTTATTTGCTTTTTTTATGCATATTTTTTTATGTGTTGCTACTATCTGACTAACCTGACTTTTTAAACTGATTGCATTGTAAACTGTCCCTGAGAGCAGTCAACAAAGAGACTACTGCTGTAAGGCAGTCTTTCTATGTAGTTAATTTCACACTTATTTGCACTGGAAAATTAAATTTTAACTTTTCAACATGCCAGGTTAAGACCACATGGAACCTTTTCCAGCTATACAGCGCCATAGATTATAGTGGAATAGGTAAGCAAAAAATCAACTGTGTTAATTTAATATTATCTAATTTGTTGGCAAATACCTTTTCTAGCACAGAGAGAAACACAGGGGGTCTACCCCACTATTGTTTAAGTGTTTATAAGGACAAACCATAACAGCGTTTTTAAAGGGACGGCAACTAATTAACAAAAAAAAGAGTCAGTTTTTCTAACTATAAATGGTATGTTGTTTGTGAAAATAATAATTCACAATAATCCATATTATTCCAATAAGTATTCAAATACATACACTAACACATTACCAAGCACAGAAAATATTATGATTTAATACTTGCATTTTAAGAAGTGATTTACTAATCTTAAGCAAGGTCAATATGACCTCAGCTGATAACAAACAACATAATAAATAATGAGATACATCTCATATAAAGAATTGCAGGATAAGGGCTTTTTAATACAGTAATAAGGAGTATATCCAGGATGGGGGGGTAGACATTCAAAATGTCAGCACAATATATCTGATAAAGCCAGATAAAGAAATGGCATGACACCTGGTCAATGTCTAATGAAACGTGGAACTGCCATAATTGCTGAGACAAACATTTTACGTAAATAAGAAGACTCTTGACTGGTTTAAGAATATGATTGTCATTTTGGGTATAAAATATATATATGCTAATAAGTGGACTCTGTGCCCTATAAAATGCCAGCTGATTTTGATACTTTTGTGACAATCACACTGTAACCTGTACCGAATAAACATCAACTACTTTGCATCTGAAACCGTTCATTGCCGTTTGTCCATATCGTTCGAATACAACATGGTATTATTGGTTGCTGAAAACGATAAGTGTAACTGTGTATTATTTTTGTGCTTTTCCATGTAGTTCTTGTAATTAGAACATACAAGTGTTAGAGACAGACGTAAAAAGAGCTAATAGACGGAAATAGAAATTTGTACTCTGCATGTTCACTAAAAAGTATTCATCGGCATATAGTACTTGCGTCTCCTTTGTGGCGGAACAGGGAAGGAAGGGGTGTGTAAAGTCAGACCGAGTACTAGAATGTTGTGTTTCTGAATTGAGGAAGACCCGCACGGGGATGCAGGTACTCCTGGTAGCAGCTGTATCAATTGTTGATGCAAATATATGCTGATGATGATGACTTCACCAGGATGTCTTATTTTTAAATTCTTTATTTTCATACTGCTTCCAACAATTGACATGAGTTTAACAATACAGACTCATTATATATTCACTGAGTACAGAAGAAAAATTAATTGTCCACAGCATAAAAAAAAATCAGATGCTCATAACTGTAAAACGGGTAGAGTCTGGGTCCCTAGACACCGTGCCCGCGTAGATGCAGAAGTTTTGTTGTATTGGTTTGAAGTAGGAAAGGGGAAATCGGGGGAATATAAGGGAGAGAGGAGATCCTAAGCAAAACTTATCCCAGCAGAATGGTTTGCGTGTGAAGAAGCAAAAACACTTTTGATGTTGTTTGTGTTGCCGAATCTTTTGCTTCGTGAAAAGCGGGGTGATCGATCACTGGTGTAAGTTACGAACTGATAGATCCACAGATCACGAGAGCACAATAATAATTATTATTATTATTATTATTATTATTAATAATATTATTATGCCCCTCCCCTCTCCTTCCCCATTCTTCCAGAAGCAAGTGGAAATAAGTGCTGGACTCTGCATAGGTACGTATGAGTGTGGTTACTTTCCTGGGATTTCACGCAAGATACAATATGCAAACTGGCGTAGTACTCAATCTACTTCAACTCCTACATGATAACTTTATTACTTATAATATAATCAAAAGGAGGAAGAGAGAAAGAGTAAATAGAGGCACTCCGGTCCCTAGAGAAAAAAATACCAATTAAAACTAAATTTTATTGAAATCTTATTAAAACATCAAACGAAGCGGCGAAATATGGATAAAAGTGTAAGTTGTATATGTGGTGTATTAAAATACAAGCATCCAGCAGTGGTGGATATTAGATATCACAAAGGCCAATTTTGTTAAGTTGTATTGTATGCATATAGGAACATATCACAATTCAATTTAAGGTTCCACAATCCATTCTTAACATAGTGTCCAAAAAAATTCAGGATCTACCTATAGCCTATTGAAAATGTCCTATAAGTCAGTCATTTTGCCGCTTTGTTTGATGTTTTAATAAGATTTCAATAAAATGTAGTTTTAATTGGTATTTTTTTTTTCTAGGGACCGGAGTGCCTCTATTTACTCTTTTTCTCTTCCTCCTTTTGATTATGACCAAGTACAAACTAGAGTGCACCCCATCTATCCCGTGAGGTTATATTTAATACCCACTATAGATGTTTGGTCCTAAGTCTGTGCGACCATATTTCTCGTTTTGTATGATACTCCTTTTTCTGAGGTCTATCTCAGTCTCTGTGGACAGCACCAACAAATAGATATATATTTCTTCTATATACTAATAAACTTAAAATTTGATTAATCTTTTATTATTAAAACCGTTCTTAACGCTTCAGTAATAATATATATACCGGTCATGACTAGCTTTAATTTGAAAGCAGATCTCAATAAATGTTGTGAAAATGGAATGAGAACCTGGACTCTATATTTTTTGGAGGGAATGACACTGATGCCCCATTGACAAATGGCGGTTGGAGAGAGGATCTATACCAACTAAAAATCTTGTTAC
Source organism: Mixophyes fleayi (assembly GCF_038048845.1). Classification (NCBI taxonomy): domain Eukaryota; kingdom Metazoa; phylum Chordata; class Amphibia; order Anura; family Limnodynastidae; genus Mixophyes; species Mixophyes fleayi. The sequence continues at coordinate 84,389,659 of NC_134411.1, read as the reverse complement.
GTAAACAGTCAGATCTGGTGGGATTTAACAACAAATGAAAACTATCTTAAAAATTCACTTACCCCACGAAGTTCTTCGTCCAAAAGTCTTCCCTTCATATGAGTTGGCGAACCCAGATTTGAAAGTCAAGTGGGAAAATACCCTGCTCAAATGTTCTAAGGATTTGATCCAAATAATACTCAAGCATGATACACTCATGCTAGATCAATACTCCAAAGAAATTGAGCAAATCAGCACTAGACTTAAGGACTTTGAGAACAATGAATCATTTGTTCAGACATAAGAAAAGAATAAGAAAGAACTAAAACAGTATGAAAAATTTATTATAGAGCGAAAGAGATCCAAATTTGTACGAGATAAGAGAGACCATACCAGTGATATAATCTTTAAATGGAATAACAAATCTAATTGCAGAAAGGAGGATAGAGAACTATCCACTAGTGGCGATTCCTCGGATTTTGAAACATCTGATAATGACTTTGGGAATAGGCGATGTTATAGAAACAAGAATAGGCATACTCCCAAGGATGCAACAACTCTTTTTTTAGATCCAACCACGAGACCTCAGGAAGAAAGAGACCCTAGATCCAAACGCATCAGGAGGGGGGGAAGAAGTCTGCGGGATCGAAATCAGTGGGGGTGGAAGAACTCGTACAACCCCGAGAGACGACAGGGGAGGAGGAGATGAAGAATAATGCATCACTACAGATTATCAATCTTTCCAATAGAACGCTTTAAGAACAACATACAAACCTTCTATCACGGGGATTATCCTTTTCCCCAAATGTTAGATTTAATGGATTCAAGTGGGAGAAGGATTTGCATCTCTTTATGAAGGAAGCTCAAACTCACAAAAATCTTTAACCAAAAAAGCTTGAGAGAAACTAATGGAGAAGAGATGATGGCAAACATACACACTTTGGACCAATTTGTACGTCTCTGTTCTCAGGAAGATCTGGAGGCATTAGAAAATTTAGAAAACTTACTTCTGGAACAAAACAATCAGGAGAAGTCTCCTGATTTATCTACATGTGCTGCCAACTATCCCCCATGGACTATATGTAAGAAAAAATCTCAATTTTTCCCTACTGATAATGTTCATTCCCAGATAGACACCTTTGAAAAAATGGTATCAAGAGACCTGGATAATCTGAGGTCCAAACGCAGATATACAGTCAGGTCCATAAATATTGGGACATCGACACAATTCTCATATTTTGGGCTCTATACACCACCACAATGGATTTGAAATTAAACAAACAAGATGTGCTTTAACTGCAGACTTTCAGTTTTAATTTGAGGCAATTTACATCCAAATCAGGTGAACGGTGTAGGAATTACAACGGTTTCTATATGTGCCTCCCACTTTTTAAGGGACCGAAAGTATTGGGACAAACTAAACAATCCTACTTTAAATTTTCACTTTTTAATACTTTGTTACAAATCCTTTGCAGTCAATTACAGCCTGAAGTCTGGATCGCATAGACATCACCAGATGCTGGGTTTCATCCCTGGTGATGCTCTGCCAGGCCTCTACTGCAAATGTCTTCAGTTCCTGCTTGTTCTTGGGGCATTTTCCCTTCAGTTTTGTCTTCATCAAGTGAAATGCAGCTCAATCGGATTCAGGTCAGGTGACTGACTTGGCCAATGCATAACATTCCACTTGTTAGCCTTAAAAAACTATTTGGTTACTTTTGCAGTATGCTTCGGGTCTTTGTCCTTCTGCACTGTGAAGCGCCGTCCAATAAGTTCTGGAGCATTTGACTGAATATGAGCATATAATATTGCCTGAAAAACTTCAGAATTCATCCTACTGCTTTTGTCAGCAGTCACATCATCAATAAATACAAGGGAACCAGTTCCATTGGCAGCTATACATGCCCACGTCATGACACTACCACCACCATGCTTCACTAATGAGGTGGTATGTTTTGGATCATGAGCAGTTCCCTTCCTTCTCCATACTCTTCTCTTCCCATCACTCTGGTACAAGTTGATCTTTGTCTCATCTGTCCATAGGATGTTGTTCCAGAACTGTAATAGCTTTTTTAGGTGTTGTTTGCCAAACTCTAATCTGGTCTTCCTGTTTTTGTAGCTCACAAATGGTTTACATCTTGTGGTGAGCCCTCTATATTCACTCTTGTGAAGTCTTCTCTTGATTGTTGACTTTGACACATATACACCTACATTCTGGAGAGTGTTCTTGGTTTGACCAACTGTTGTGAAGGGGTTTTTTTTCACCAGGAAAAAAGTTCTTCTGTCATCAACCACAGTTGTTTTTCCGTCATCTTCCGGGTGTTTTGGTGTTCCTGAGCTCTCCGGTGCGTTCTTTCTTTTTAAGAATGTTCCAAACAGTTGATTTGGCCGCACCTAATGTTTTTGCTATCTCTTTGATGGGTTTGTTTTGATTATTCAGCCTAAAGATGGCTTGCTTCAATGATAGTGACAGCTCTTTGGATCTCATATTGTGAGTTGACAACAACAGATTCCAAATGCAAATGTCACACCTAGAATCAACTCCAGACCTTTTACCTGCTTAATTGATGATGAAATAACGAGGGAATAGCCCACACATGTCCATGAAATAGGTTTTGAGTTGATTGTCCCATTACTTTTGGTCCCTTAAAAAGTGGGAGGCACACATAGGAACCGTTGTAATTCCTACAACGTTCAACTAATATGGATGTAAATACCCTCAAATTAAAGCTGAAAGTCTGCAGTTAAAGCACATCTTGTTAGTTTCATTTCAAATCCATTGTGGTGGTGTATAGAGCCCAAAATATGAGAATTGTGTCGATCTCCCAATATTTATGGACCTGACTGTACATCAAGTGACAACCTCAGTGTTGCCGAAAGACAGGCGCTTGCAGAGATTATGTACTAGGAAGACGTCATCATTAAACCTTCCGACAACGATGGGAACGTTGTGGTGTGGCCAGTTGAAATGTACAGAAGGGAAATTAATAAACAACTGAGTGATGATAAGTGTTAGACGACTCTTTTTGAATCCTATAACTGATTTTAAGACAAAATATGATCAGATAATTGAACAAGCATATAAGAATGTTATTATCAATAAGACGGAATGGACTTTCTTGAAGGTGGATGACCCCAAGATTCCCACCATCTATTTGTTACCTAAAATTCATAAAAATAAAGAAACACCACCCGGGAGACCAATTCGGTCTGGTATATCTAGTTTGACAGAACAAGCCAGTATATTTGTTGACGTCCATTTAAGAAAATATGTAACCAACTTATCCTCCTATATCAAGGATACTTCAGACATCTTAAAACTAGTAGATGGTCTTTCTCTAGATGATGATGTGTGGATGTGCACAATAGATGTTGAGTCACTACACCAGTATAGGCCACCAAATTGGTATTGAAGCTGTTAAATTATTTTTACGCACTGAACAAGATCAGGAGATCAGTGCCTTTTTGGTGGAACGCCTAGACTTCATCTTAAAGAGAAACTTTTTTGTTTTCTCTAACCGCTTTTACTTACAAATTTGGGGCACGGCTATGGGGGCGGCCTGTGCCCCCACATTTGCCAATCTCTATCTTGGTAAGTGGGAACAGGACGTCGTTTTTGATGATAGAATGTGTATGTATACTGACCTAGTTTTATTGTGGATCAGATACATAGACGACATTCTGGTCTTTTGGAAAGGCAGTAAAGAACTATTTCATCAATTTATTAGTGTCTTGAATGATAACCCAAACGATCTGAGACTCACTTTTAACATGAGTCAGGAAAGAGTAGACTTTCTTGATATTACTATTCAAAAGAAATCTGACGGCCACATTGAGACGAACCTCTTTAGAAAGGCTACAGCTACCAACAGTGTTCTTCATCATAGCAGTTTCCACTACCCCCCTGTCATTCGGAATATTCCCAGAGGTGAGTTCCTTAGGCTAAAATGAAATTGTTCTAACCCTGTAGACTATAACACTCGAGCCAAGGAACTTACACTCAGATTGATAGAAAGGGGATATAGCAAAAGATTGATTAAAAGAGCTGCTAATGATGTTAGAAGAAGGAACAGATATCTGCTCTACTCCTCTAAAGCCCCAATTAATCAGAACCTCATCAGGTTTATACCTCTGTGATGAATGGAGACAAATCCAGACCATCATCCAGAAAAATTGGTTCATCCTTCTACTGGATGAGGATTTAAAAAGTGCTCTAGGGGATAGAGCACTCTTTAGCTGGAGACGTGCAGCAAACCTTAAGGATAAATTGGTTCAGAGCCACTTTATAGAAAAGAAATCAAAGGACAGCACCAAGGGGTCCTATCGGTGTGGATCATGTAGGGCATGTGACCATATGGAAAAGACACTACAGGTCACAGATAAATATGGAACCACACATCATTAATGAATACATCAATTGCAATACTAGTGGAGTTGTCTATGGATTGAGATGCCCATGTGCTAAAATCTATGTGGGCAAAACCAAGCGTAAACTTAAACTGAGGATCTTAGAACACATAGGATCTATCAGAAATGCTCAAAGAGATAAAGAACGCCTGAAACAATTATCCCCAGTTGCTAGACACTTTCTCCTCAAACACAACTGCAATACTGGTGGTCTGAAATGCTATGGTATAGAAAGAATAAATCTTGGCATTAGAGGGGGAGATGTTGACAAATGTTTACTACAACGTGAGTGCAAATGGATTTTTTTGCTTGACTCACTGTCCCCACAGGAGCTTAATGAATATAACAGCTATGCTAGTTTTTTTATGAAATAGAATTTTATTTTATTTTTTGGAATACTACTACATAACTCTCAAAGGATATAGGACAATGTAACATTTGGTACTATGAGGATATGATTAATTTGGTTACCACTTGATGATTACAACACTGTAGAAACTTCTGCCAATATTCTGAATGGCTACTCTTTAAGCAATTGGAATAACAATGTACTCTTCAATGTAAGTTTTCTTAAATGGCTACCCCTCAAACAATCGGATAAACAACGCACCTCTGATGCAGCACTAGAATCTGGAAAGTCACTGTGCGATAAATATCTTTTAATGCTAGAATAACATATGTGAATTACAAACACTGACAATTTGGACTTCACTGGTCCGGATATATCTCCGTGATTTACCCTATAAATGATGATACTAAGTGTCTTACCCGAAATTGGCATGATCTGTGATATGATTGTTATTTTCTCTGTCAATCACATTCCTGTTAGGGGATTGGACGGTGTCTACATATTAGCTTCCCGAGACTGCTTCTCGGGTTACCTCTGTGAGAAAGCAAAGTGCGAAACGTACGTCGAGGCTTAGTGACGTCACGAGCACCCGACAGTGGTGTCTGGTCCCGGCATTGCATGCCTCGGCTAGCAGTCCCGCATATCCTGTAATAAGCGCTATAGGTATTTTGTTTACCACTATATTATTATGCGCATACTCTGGATGCAGTGATTAATATTAATGCCATGACATAATATGTGTGATTGAAGTGGGTCATAGTGGGAGAGAACACTACTGCACAATTTTATTAGATTTTAGAGTGGGGATACACGCAATAGGTGAGAAGGATATTCCACCTCCCTAGTGGCTGTTAACAACGTATGTTTTGTGTTGTTTAGCCTTGATACGCTACAGTTCAGAACACTATGATAGTATACCAAATAAAGAATCTATATAATGATTTATATAAGCGTTCATAGATAATACACAATAAGTGTTACCCATGATAATCTATACATTATGGTGACACAATTTCCGTCTCCAATTCCCTAATATTCCCATTTTGAACTATGTTTATACATCGATGTTCACACGTATTTAGGGGTAAGATATCATTCCCCCTCTCATGGTTGGACTGCATAGGGACTGACTTATATTACATTTTCAATAGGCTATAGGTAGATCCAGAATTGTTTTGGACACTATCTTGATGTTAAGAATGGATTGTGGAACCTTAAATTGAATTGTGATATGTTCCTATATGTATACAATACAACGTAACAAAATTGGCCTTTGTGATATCTAATATCCACCACTGCTGGATGCTTGTATTTTAATACACCACATATACAACTTACACTTTTATCCATATTTCGCGGCTTCGTTTAATGTTTTAAAAAGATTTCAATAAAATTAAGTTTTAATTGGTATTTTTTTCTCTAGGGACCGGAGTGCCTCTATTTACTCTTTTTCTCTTCCTCCTTTTGATTATGACCAAGTACAAACTAGAGTGCACCCCATCTATTCCGTGAGGTTATATTTAATATCCACTATAGATGTTTGGTCCCAAGTCTGTGTGCGACCATATTTCTCGTTTTGTATGTTACTTATATTATAGTAAGGCACTTGATATACTTTGCTACAGTAAATCAATTCAGAAAATGAGCATCCTTGGATTTGACTCAAAGATAATGGGTGAAATGTTTGAGCTTTGTACTCAAGGGGAACTAATGCACTTGGATAATGGATTATGTTAATGTTTTGATTTTTCTTCTGTTAATGTGAAGTGAGGCACATAAAGCCAAACGCCCTTAAATTTATCCACATGTTCAGAAACATAGCACTTACCCATTGAGGGTTAAGTTGTTGGAGATCTCCAGCCAATAGAATCCTGTGAGAGTGTTTAGGTTCGTGTGCCCATATATTCTCACGCAAAGGATGCTGGGTCTCTTCCATCGCAGAAATCCCCTCCCACCCGCCCTTTATCATTATGTTTACAATATTTGTGTAGTCACAGAGTGAGTAAGGTTAGGCGGGTGAGCCCTTGCAGTTGGCAACTAGGGCGTACGGTGTTATCGCTGATTGGTTAATGCCACCACATACTTCGAAGCACCCTGGTTCGTGGTTACTCTGTACGGGGACCCGTTGATCTGCATTGTACGGCAATTCATTTGTGAGCCCTGAAGTGATGTGGTCACTATTACGCCAGATTTAGCACCGGCCAATCGTAAGGGACTAGATCCCGGTACCAGTGGTAGACCGGCTGGTCTTACACTGTTTGGTTGAGCTTTTAGTGGTTAACTGAAGGCAAGTGCTCTCGCCCCCACCAGGTTTATACACATTAATAAACTGTGACCTATTTAGCCAAAGCTGAAGTTGTCAGTGTCTTTATTTATTAGTTGGTAAGAGATATGGTTATACCTGGGAAGAGGTTGTGCGTGGACGAATGAATCTGTGGTATGACGTTTATGTATTGTTTGTAATTTGCATATTTTTCCCCTTCCCTTTTTTACCCCCTTTACACTTTCTTTTAAAAACCAGTTTGTTAAATTCAAACTGAGAGCAATTAAATTTTTCCTGGCACTATAGCTCTCCATGGCAAACTGCCTAGTCATATAAATCTTAAAACTAAGGACTGATGTGAATGAGTTCTCTGTACAGCGCTGTGGAATTAGTGGTGCTATATAAATAACTGATGATGAGGATGACCTTTTGACTTTTAGAGAATTTAATTTATTAGTAGCTGTACTAGAAGTGAAAATTACTGTTCGTTCCACGACTATTAACAAGTTGCATACATCTTGGACATAAATTAATGTAATTATTCCATTCAAAATGAAGTAGGTAATTAAATATGCATTTATTTATATGTAGTTCTCTGTATTTAATATTTAAAACATTTTCTTTGCAAATTGCAGCTCAGAAAAGTCTGGATATGTAAACATCATAGAAGTACAAATTTCCTATTACCCGCACCTTTGAAAATCAGACCTGAATAAAGACCTTGTTTGTTTATCTAGTTGCCCAGATCATTGACATTTCCATTATTATAGCATTATAACCACAAATGCATTGTCTGTTTAATATGAGAACACTGAATGGTAAGATGACTCTGAAGAAACTTCATTTAATGTTAGAACACTTCCATAATTCTACAGCTTTCAGTGTTGTATAACAGTACTCTGAGCGATGTTAAATTTTTTACACTACGTTACATTATTATGCATTAAATTTAGAAGCAAAATGCACGACGGCCCGTGGGATAATTTATGAAGTGTTCTCGTTTTACAGGAAATTGTAAGTAACAACACGTATTGTACATTGTGCATAAAAATTGTACATTGTCATGTATTCCTGAAATATACAAGGAAAAAATGTCATACGAAAGCAGAAAACAAGTGTTAGAACTACTGCAGGCTGAGAAGTCTGAGCTATATGTACACATATAGAAACATATACACACATGCATCGTATATTTTGGACTCCAGGATAGCTGAATCAAGGGTCCAGGGGCAGGCTGGACTGGTCCCATAGTGGGCTACTTTGGGCTAGGTCACTGGGCCACCGGCATTTTCTTCCTTTAAAATGTTCCTAACAGGCTGCTGAGTTGAGTCTTTTATCTAGTTACCGGTCAACTAACTGGCTTTGGTCGCCCAGACCACAACAAACGGTCTTTAATTGTCTTCCCAAGCAATAACTAATCAGTACAGACAATACAAAATGAAATGAAACCCATGTGGTGTACCTGTGTGTCTGTGTTGTGCTGTATGAAAGTATGAGTGGGAATATAAGAATGTCTTCAGCCTGTACTTGCAGACTCTTTGGGATTTCCACATATTGCAATAAATGTTAAGCTGACTAGCTGACATCAAAGTGATCCCCTTCCCCTTACATATATAACAATACTTAGGGGTATATTTACTATATTGTGGGTTTGAAAAAGCGCAGATGTTGCCTATAGCAAACAATCAGATTCTAGCTGTCATTTTATAGAATGCACTAAATAAATGATAACTAGGGGCCTGATTCTTTAAGGATCTTAACTTGAGAAACTTATTTCATTCTCCTGGACAAAACCATGTTACAATGCAAGGGGTGCAAATTAGTATTCTGTTTTGCACATAAGTTTAATACTGACTGTTTTTCCATGTAGCACACAAATACTTGATAGCTTATTTGTACACTGAAATTTAAAGTTGATATTTGTGTGCTACATGAAAAAACAGTCAGTATTAAACTTATGTGCAAAACAGAATACTAATTTGCACCCCTTGCATTGTAACATGGTTTTGTCCAGGAGAATGAAATAAGTTTCTCAAGTTAAGATCCTTAATGAATCTGGCCCTAGAATCTGATTGGTTGCTATAGGCAACATCTTCACTTTTTCAAACCTGCAGTTTAGTAAATATACCCTTTAGTCTCCTTGATGGGTGAGGGATGGGGTAATCTAAAAGCCCATGTTCTAATGTTAATGGATCAAAGGGCTGAGGGTCAGGGCATAGTAACCTTCAGTCCTAATAGTGCTTGTTAAGGGTAGGATTATTAGCCCCAGTAAAATCATATTTATGGTTCTTCTTTTTTTTTTTTTTTACATTCTCACTAGGTAATATTAGCTACAGTTGCGGGTGTGCTGGGGGGGTATCATCATCATCACTATTTATATAGCGCCACTAATTCCGCAGTGCTGTACAGAGAACTCACTTGCATCAGTTGCTGCCTTATTGGGGCTTACAGTCAAATTTCCCAAATACACACACAGACTAGGGTCAATTTGTTTGCAGCCAATTCACCTACCAGTATGGATTTTTTTGGGAGTGTGGGAGGAAACCGGAGCACCAGGAGGAAATCCAGCAAACACGGGGAGAACATCCAAACTCCTCACAGATAAGGCCATGGTCGGGAATTGAACTCATGACCCCAGTGCTGTGAGGCAGAAGTGCTAACCACTGAGCCACCGTGGTAAACCCGCTCTGCAACAAAATGCATTGTCAGCGCTTGTTTCCCTGAGATCACATTTTAGTAAGAGTGACGCAGACATTTTCACAGGGATCGCCACAGTATCGCACCTTAGTAGGAGTAATCCATAATGTTATTTGTCTGCTACTGTCAGCATGTTCATTCTGAGTGACTTTTTGATTATAGTCCTGTCTCTGGGCAGTGGATTTCAAACTGCTCTGAGACAAGACTTCTTCATAACCAGTGTGGATCAATTAGTAGTCGCTGGATCATTTACAATGACTGACATTGATTAATCCTCTTCATCTCCTTAGAGAACTCAGAACATATGTGCAGCAATACTACTGTGATTTTGTATTGCTTGACTATTATTAGTCCATAGGAAGAAAATAAGAACATTTTAGGATTTCTAAATGAAAGTATAATTTTGTTTTAATATTTTAAAGTATGTAAAGTAAGTTCGCCAACAAGCAAACAATTAAAGGAATGAACCCCTTTATATATAATATATATATATATATATATATATATATATATATATATATATATTTACTATTAACTTATGTAGTGTCAGATAACTGTATTCAGCTGTCAGTCCCTGTTCAAGTGGAGCTTACAATCTAATTTTCATCATACTGTAAGCGCACAAGAACATTGGAAGAATATACAGTATCCGCTTCATATAGAGAGCACCCTGGTTGGATCTGAGCCCAAGGCCACAGCTCCTATCGTGATGAATAAATTGAAAATGAGACTGGCTTATCGTCAAAGTTCAAATATGTTTACTATTTACATATGAGTGCATTCAGCTAGTTTTTTAAAAATAGAAACATATTTAAAACGCCAACATATTTCGTAGAGCAGTACATTGAGGAAAATTATATAATCAAATGAGATACAATCACTTGAAACATAAGGTGGCTAAGTGGTTAGCACTTGTGCCTTACAGCACTGGGGTCATGAGTTCAATTCCCGCCCATAGTCTTATCTGTCAGGAGTTTGCATGTTCTCCCCATGTTTGCGTGGGTTTCCTTTAGGTTATACGGTTTCATCCCACACTCCAAAAACATACTAGTAGGTAAATTGGCTGCTAACGAATTGACCCTAGTCTGTGTGTATGTTATGGAATTTAGCCTGTAAGCCCCAATGGGGCAGGTACTGATGTGACTGAGTTCTCTGTACAGCGCTGTGGAATTAGTGGCGCCATATAAATGAATGTTGATGATGAAGATGTAGAAGTGTAACACAGAAGTGTTACTCAAAATCTCTGCCTGAGTAGCATAATTTTGGGAGGGACCAAATGCACATGACCCAGCATGAAAGGTTTCCTCCCTCTCCTCCAGGGTCCATATCCATTGTTCCCCTTGTGAATGATATAGTTCCTCCCCTGTAAAGATGGACCTGCCCAAAAGAGCTCACAATGTTAGCATAATCGTATGCTTATCAGGTTACATTTCTATTGCAGATGACTTTATTCTTAGCTACAAATATAAAACCTGCCCCAAAACAAGTTTATTTAGTTACCTTTTATGACCTTAAACGTCATATGCCTCATTCACCTCTTTTTGACACATAGCATCTGTATTACACTTGAGACCAATGGGCTGGCCTTTCCAAGTATTATATTATGTGACCTTTCAACTGTTGGAGCTTCGATTGAAACCTTTCTTGAGAATAGAGAAGACAAAGTAAAGCTTTACACCATTTATATATAGCCTGGCATCACCATTTGTGTGTCCCTGCGGACCGTGAAATGTCACACTTAGAATGTAAGAACTCGTACCACACAGTTGTACTCAACAGACTGTGAACCTGCATAAGTCATATGTAACACAGTGGTCTCTTTTTATAAAGGCAATTTAGTTTGTAATTCACTTGTATGTGACGTTAAATGGGTCCCCTTGTAGAAGAGGCGGATTCTGCTTGGCGCAGAGATGGCGGGTGAAGAAATACTCTATCCAAGCACCGCCTCAGAAGTCTGGAGATGTGTAGGGGAAAAAGCTTCTGGGAAAACAATTACAAGAGGCACATATTTTAATGTTACCAAAGAAAAACTCAACTTCACCAGAAATTGACCAAAGTTCTTTATATTCCTGATTTTTCCATTTGAACTGTCGATAACATTCCTGACATACGGTGGCTGCTAATAAGCAATGTGACTATATCTTCAACTATTCAAATATAACCTGTCTACTAATGTTTCCCTGACTTATAATGCACCTACTTAATCATGTATTTATTTATATAGCGCCACTAATTCCGCAGCGCTGTGCAGAGAACTCATTCACATCAGTCCCTGCTCCATTGGAGCTTACAAATCCCCTAACATACACAGAGACAGACCGATAGAGACTAAGGGCAATTTCGTAGGAGCTAATAAACCTACTAGTATGCTTTTGGAGTGTGGGAGGAAACCGGAGCACCCAGAGAAAACCCACGCAAACACAGGGGGAACATACAAACTCCACACAGATAAGGCCATGGTCTGGAATCGAACTCATGACTTGTCATGGTTGGCTTACAGGAAATTGATCCCTAGGCTCTGCTGAACATGGCTAAGCCCACCCATGGGTGTGGAGTCTAACAGACAGGTGGTTTTCACCAGGAACCCCCGCAAGGAGGTATGGTCTTAGCTGCACCAAGTCTGCAGGTCACGGTCCCGTGAGTGAGTGTACAGCAGAACGATGTGGGGGAGCCAGGTGAAGTGGATGGAGACGATGGAGTCCACAGACGAGTGGTATAAATACAGGCACAACAATAATATAGGCTGATAGTCAGCAGCCAATGAGTCACTAGGACAATAGGTGCTCTGTGGTATACAACGAGAGGACAGAGGCTGTCACTATGAAGTACTCTGCAGATGGTAATGGAAGTACTGTAAGTACTGGAGCAGCAATAGTTCAACACAGCCAGAGGCTGAAGGCTGACTGGAGTGGTGGAGGTAACTCGTAGTATCAGCTGATAAGTACCAGATGAAATAGCAGCTCTGAACAATAGTGATGAGAGAACTGGAGCTGTCACAATAGAGTACACTGGAGATGGTAATAGAGGCACTGGAGCAGCGATAGTTCAACACGACCAGAGACTGAGAGCAGATTAGAGTAGCGGAGGTAACCCGTGGTAGCAGCTGATGAGTCAGATATAGTAGCAGCTCTGAGTGGTAGTGATGAGAGAACTGACGCTGTCACAATGAAGTACACTGGAGATGGTAAGAGAGGTACTGGAGCAGCGATGGTTCAGCACAGGCCACGAACTGAGAGCAGACTGGAACACAGGCAAACCACAAGGAGAACAGGAACCAGAACCTCAGGCTGCAGGAAGTGAGCTTGAAGAACAGGCATCAGACAGGTGAATCCAGGAAGTTTAAATAGTGCTCCAGAAGTTCTTAGCCAATGAAAAAGAGGGAGGAGGTCCTGAAGTGTAATAGGCTTGCACCTGCACACATCTGAATATAGCTGAATGAATGAACTGGAGAATGTCTGATGCTGGAACATGGCAGTTTCCAGATTAATGGACTGGAGGTAACGAGACAGGTACTATCTGTGGGTCCAGAGCATTACATGACCCCAGTGCTGTGAGGCAGAAGTGCTAACCACTAAGCCACCATGCTGCCCTACCTACATATATGAATTACTGCATATTGCTATAATGCAAAACTCTATATTATTGCTAATAATATTTTCTGTGTTCTCCACTGTTTATATAGATTTTCTTTATCTAAAAGCTAGGTAGGATCTGCTTAAAAAGATTTTACGTCTTGCCCAGAGCTGCCAGACAACCTGTCGGCTGAAGTCCAGTGAAGAAAGACTTAGGGCTAGATTTACTAAGCTGCGGGTTTGAAAAAGTGGGGATGTTGCCTATAGCAACCAATCAGATTCTAGCTGTCAGTTTGTAGAAAGTACTAAATAAATGAAAGCTAGAATCTGATTGGTTGCTATAGGCAACATCCCCACTTTTTCAAAACCGCAGCTTAGTAAATCTAGCCCTTAGACTTAGCCTTCTTGTTTATACTCCCACATTTCGAAAGCCAGCAGTGTCAATCATTATGACACTGCTGGCTCAGAGACAGAGCAAAGGCTGCTTCTGCATATACGCTTCAATATTATAAGTGTAATGTCTGGTGCCTATAGTTTATTATCGAACACTATTGTAATTAGCAACCAGATATAAAAAATTGAATCCCTCCTATAAAAAAAGTAAATTAGGTTTGTGATCAGATTTAATATTTGTATAACTTACAAACTCGACAAGTCCTTTTAAGGTTTTTGTCACTGTACATGCACTAAAAAATAAATGTTATAACCTTAACTACCCAATATGAGTTTGTGATAGTTTAGCAAAGCCAAACATCTGATTGTTTTGGGCTAATAGTGCATTATTTGTATTGTTTGTTGTGCCCCAATTACTGCATGAGGGTCATGTCCTGACTAAAGAGGCTCAAACCAAATTGAAAAATTAAATCAGGATCTATTGAAAACTGTACTGCAAACCTGTTTTGGCCATCGAACCCGTAAAATTCGATTGAATTTTGAACCGGTTCCAATTTTTTTTAGCATCTCTATTCTTGACAAAGTTCTAAAGTACAATATGCAGCAACCTACTGTATCACAAATAACAGACTCCTGCATTAATTTTTCAACTTGCACTAGATTTATATGGGTTACTCTACAATTGCAAACTATTTTTCTTCATTTAAGAACTCCAAGTTGTTCTACAATAAAATGAGATAATTATTTTTCAAACGCAAGTTATGCCTATGCTTGAATTCCCCTCTGAATCAGGCCGATAGATGTCCTGCTAATGTTCTAACGCTGGAACAAAAATGACACTCATTGCTAGACTTGCGGCCCTAAGCCCAGCTGCACCCAAGTCAAATCTCCTGTTCTGCTTGGCACAAAGCAAATGTCTAGACCTGAATCCTGCAGACTATCTGTGGCAAGATATACGGACTGCAGTCCATAGGTAATCTCCAGTAAGCTAACCTTAGCCTATCTTACAAAAAAGTGGTTAAACATGGCACACATGTATCCCACTATTATTGCAAAAGAATCTTCCATGTGTTCACTGTAAGCACTACAGGGGTAACTACAATTATGATTTGCATCTGGGCCCAGTTCAACTTGTGTGTAGCACAAAGCAGTAATCTCATGAAGACATTCTCCCCACATGTGATGAACCGTTAATAATGTCTTCAGATGGCTTTGGTGTCACAAATTAGTACATAAGGGTGTAAAGAAGCTGTATATCTTTTGGGCCTACTAGGGTCATTGGGCCAATAGAGGTTGCTTCCTCTGTTTCCTTCGTGGCTACGCCTCCACCCCATCCTCAATATCTGAACACTTGTGCAATATTCTTTTTTAGTTCCTAATTACTTTTTGACCTAACTAACTAGCCAGGGGCTAAATGTATCAAGCTGAGTGTTTTCCGATGAGTTTGAAAAGTGGAGATGTTGCCTATAGCAACCAATCAGATTCTAGCTATCATTTTGTAGAATGTACTAAATAAATGATAGCTAGAGTCTAATTGGTTTTTCAAACCAGGTGGAAAACTCTCAGCTTGATACATTTACCCCCAGGTAACTACTTTTTCACATTTGTAGGCGACTTTGTACAGATCAAAGTCTCAAATTCCTATTTTCGTGCATTTTCAAAAGTTTGCTTAACATAGCATAAAAAACATAATATGCAAGAGTGCTAGTAATAATATATATTTACTAATAAATTGTGCAGTTTTATAACCTGTTTATTTGGCATGTCTTTGATTCAAAATTGTCCTTACATATTTTGGGAGTAAAGGTGGCTGTGAGTGATGGTTAAGTGAAATAGGACTAATGATGATTACCGATTGGTGTTCTTAGAACCTTCAGAGAGAGCAAGTGGCGGCTGTAAATACTGTACATCATTAACGACCCTGCTGATTAATGTCATACCTCCGTTCTGTAGCAAGGATGGCTTTTTCATTTTATGACAGCCGCACATAGAGACAGAGAACGTGAGAAACTACGGTGGCAGAAAACGTAGAGAGATGCTGGGAAATAGTGAATGTAAATATAAAGAATGGGGATACAGCCAGTGATGACAGCAATGTTTCTCTTACTGACACATTTTAAATGAACTGAACAAGATTAGAGCATAGGTTAAGGACATAATATTCACATTGTAAAGAAAGGAGCTTTAGAAATTGATCAAGAGTAACCTGGTGATTTAATACCCTACCGGGACATTTAATGGAGTTTTCTGTGAGCAGAATAAAAACAAGGGCTACAATTTATTAAAATGAAGAGTTAAGGTGAATCTACCACTTTACTTTGACATTTACTATTTTTGGTGTAGCACCACTGGGCGCTACAGTGCTTCGGGAGCAGTGGTAAACCTCGCATTTGGTCATCTCACCTTCTCCTGATACAGTGCCTCCACCTGAGTCGTAAAACTGAGCAGGGTTTACCAGGAATTGATTCGGACCCCCTCCCCCCCCATCTGACTTCCTAAAAGTAACTTATGGAAATACACACACTCATCGGTAAAGAGGACAAACCACATGACAAGTTTATTCAAAGGCCTTGTAAGCTAATGACCTGAAACTGAAACCTGATAAGTAGTAACTGGTGTACAACAAGAAGTTTCAGCTATTATATGGTCCAAAATGCGTAGAGTGCATTTCTCGGGTGCCTCCACCCGAGTCGTAAAGCTGAGCTGAAAAAAAGGATTACAGCATGTTTTCTGAAAATCTTAGCAGCAGAAGCTTTTCATGATGGTAGCAGACTGAGGTTTCAGGATCATTGGTTACTGCATTTGAAACTTTAGTTCTCAGAATCAAAAGTTCTTTTTCTTCATCTGTAGAGTGGTCCCAGCTATGTAATCCAATGGTTTTTGAGCAAATAGTAATATGGCAGTCCGTATTTAAAAGACTACCAATTGAGCAGCTGCCATGATTGAATCTTTCTGTGTCTCCCTCTCTTTCTCTGGAAAGTTTCAGTTTTGGTCTCTCTATAGGGAATCCCCTTCCCATCAGTTACTGTTTGTTTCATTTCCTTGTATGGGAGTTTTATCCCATTGCCACAGTTTAGTTCACTTTTTTGGTATGGTTTTTAACAATATGTAAATTATGTATGCTGTACAGCAGTAATCGAGCATCAACTTCATTATTTTTTTTTCTCCACTATGAAACAGAGTACCCAGCTGATTTATTTTTTTTGTGGTATAATTTATACCTTTTTTAAACACCCCGAAAAAAATGGGATCCCTAATGTCAATTGAATCTAGCGTTTTTAATGATATTCGAAAACCGTGCGTTTTTGCCATATCGCAAAACATGAGGCAGATAAAGTAAATTTGGTTTGGATTCGGGAGGAAGTTACCTTAGGGGTCCAAATTTTGTGTCGATTCCTTAATAAACACATGTAATACTTCAAATAAACTGCATAAAGAAGCCGCAATTAGTAAATTATTTAATAAATTGAAAAATCAATATATAATCAACTAATTGTCAGTCGAGATATTTGGCAGAAATGGTTGTTTTGACATCCTCTCTTAACTAAAAAAAAATCTGGGACGGGTGGTGGACAAATCATGTTTTTTTGGGTGATCTGATGTGGAATGATCCCACTACTGTCTTTGAAAGTCCATCAATCATAGTTGAAAACCATTAATGTTTATCAGTTTATGCTCAAATGTTTACATGCTGGCTTCATATATGCAAATTGGTTTGTTCACATGACAACCGGCTTGTACACGGTTGAACAGTCTTGACCGTGGTTTAACAGTCTAATTTACTAAAACATAGTCTGATCTGTTCAGCTTTTTTTTTTTACTTTAGCTTGATTTAGAACCTTTGACACGTTCTACTAAGTATAACAATAGAAAATACACCTTTAACTCAAGTTATTCTTTAAAGGAGGCAATACGACTTCACTCTGGAATATAAGTCCCACTTTAATGATGTTCACTCATTGCTTATAACTTATGTAAAAAAATTAAATATGTGTTAAATTAAATGCAGGAGTTAAAACGATATTTTTCAGTAGCAGAGCTAAAACATCCTACGTGGTCTTCAATGACTAATAGACAGTGAGCAGTGGAGGATATCTCATTTAATTACCTTTGATTGCTTGTTTAAAGAGTATTTAAATACAAATGGTCTTACTTTCTCTGAAACAGAAGTAATTTCACCCATTGAAACTATTTAAAATTCATAGTAATTTGGAAGGTAATTGAAAATATGAAGTAGTGTGAAATTACCAATGTTAAAAAGTATAATCTGAAATACTTTGAATCAATAGCTCCTTTTGCTGTTATTAAGATGTATGTTAATTTAACATATGACTCAGCAGTTACACAATTATTAGCATACTCTGTCATTATGGTATTTATTCTACTATTACAAATTATTAAGCTAATCAAACGAAAGCACACAGAGTACATTTCAGGTGAGCTCTCTTGGAAAATTGAGGTTGCTTCTGTTTTTCCAAATATTAGGGCAGTTTAAGTTGCTTTATTGAAATTGTTTTGTGCCTTTTGGCTGTCATAAAAGATGCATTAAAATTATTTATCTTGTGTGAGACGTGAAATTCAAATATATACTTTCTCTTATTGAATATTTTGCATGGTGTTGCTAATTCAACGAAAAATAGTTTTAGTATAATGTGCATATTGCTTAAAAGGAATGAACCATCTCCAACGAAACCCCGAAAGCCAAATTTTCTCAGTTCGAGGCAACCTTAGGCTCCCCATAATTTTTTCAAGGCAGCCCTAAGCCAAAATAATTACCAAGTATTCCCCTGCCCAGCTTACCGAGCTTACCACCGGCCCTGGACACGGCACCCCTTTGAGATCCCCGCGGCTCCCTTGGGTGCCGCAGTGATCTCAGAGGGTTGAGATCGCTGCAGCAAATGGCGCCTTAAGCATTATTTAACACAATTAGTCAGGAGAGACTGATACAGCGTTGGTTCCTGGGAGAAGAGTTGGTAACTTGATTTGATGTGAGGCAATCACTTGGCAATGCCATACCTGTTAAATTAAAAGGTTATACCCAGCATCATATAATAAATAAATATATACAATAAATGTATGGTATTCAATATACTTTTACTTCCTAAACATTTCTCCAATGCTTCTACTTCTATTCATTTATACACATTAGTCTTAAAGGAGTTATATAAAACCTTCCCACACTAGTACTGGGCGGTGTTCCCTTACCTGGACCACTCATATTTTGATCAAAAACAATATTGTATTAATATTAGTAGGAACTACTCTGAAAGCCTTTGGTCATGATGCATGAGGGCCAGACCATCTGAGACACAAGTAAATATGATACTCATCTCCTCACTGCATGGCAATACCAATTGCCCAATCAATGTGCTCTGGATCCTTACTCTTGTCTTGTGTTCATGCATCGTGAATGAAGTCTTCTAGCATAAGTCCTCCCTAATAGAATTTAGGGAACTTGGCTGCATTGCGCAAACTGCAGAGTATTTAGGGGAGACACAAACACCAATATACTGCTTTCTTTAGTATCATTTTTTAGATCGGCAGCTAAGCCTTCTCACACCCTTTCAGAATGTTCAATTGCATGGTCAATTTAAGAAGCAGAAGCAGCTACTGAGGAGTGTTTTTTCACAGTGACTCCCCTCATGTGACTCCCCTCATGTGACTCCCCTCATGTGACTCCCCTCATGTGACAGCTGGAATCCATGATATAGATAATTATGTCACGTGGCTTTCCCATACCCACGTCAGAGGGTGTCATGTGATTAGCCATTGGCAGCTGTTGCAGTGTGATGGCAGGGAGCACTGTCGGGGCATTAAGCAAGAGACAATATCTCATTCTAAGTGGTAGGACTAGAGCTGGTTTTATAGAAGTAAGGGTCCAAGACAAATATCAAGTATGGAGTCTCCCATAGTGCTGCAACTCTATGTAAAAAATATACATGCAGAATATAAATAACATCTGCTGAAAATTACATAATGAGAAGTGGTACTCTGCAGCTGTTCATATGTACAGCATTGCTAAACAATTCAGAGTTGCATGCACAACAGACGTAAGGCAATAGTACAGTACTCTGATTTGAAAACTAGAATTAGAAAAGTAAAATGTACATAAATGTAATAAATAAAAAAAATAATTAAGTACAATGTGAGCTATACATTAATGCAAATCTCCACATTAATATTAAACCCCTTTGCATAAATAAGACCTTATCAAATTATTGCTACTCTACAAAATTAATATTAATCTTAACTCGCACTCAAACTGCTGAGGAGCAGAAGTCGTTTACTTCCTGTACTTATTTTGTTTTACATAACATAAAAAACACTAGATCCAAAAAATAAATCAAATAATACACTAGAGGCAAAAGTAAAGTAAGATCAGTGGTGGTGGCCATTTTGTTGACTGCTCATTAAAACATGGGCAGATATTCCCAAAAATTTCACATTGCATTCACCACAGCAATGGCTTTGGCTATGACACCCTTATATTTAGATTGCTGAGTCCATTTCTCTGATAGATGCTACTATTTTACCTTTGTGACACATTTTAGAATTCTTGTATAAAAATGAAATATGGATTTTAATTCACATTATCGACCTAATGTAGTTCTATGTCCTCTTGTGCTGCCATTTCCAATTTTTTGGCTTCCTCCTTTGGCAGCTGGCTAATCAAACCCCAAGAGATAGGTTCCAAAATTTCTTGTGGGTCAGCCTTGTATGAGAGTCTGCCTGGTGGTAGCCTTTGTATTACCTAGTTTTACCTTTGCAGTACAGTTTATTCTGTGATAACCAGTTGTTGAGTGTTTAGTGGATTTGCAATCACAGGGTTAACAGGTGAATCTGCTTCATTGAGGTGTTTGTCTTCTTCTGTCACCTATACTGGCATTGTCTCTTCACAGTTTGCTGAGGAAGACTCATCAAAACCCACACTGTGCCTTGTTGTCACTTTTCAGGTATTAGGATTGAGAATTTCGTAGCTGTAATCCTATTAGAATGTCTGCTTTTGCTCTATTTCCCAATTTGGATCGCTTTTTACTTGGAATGAATTTCAGCCAAATATTCTCAGATGGTGCACACTGGGTATCTTACATTCCACAACTCATAAGATGTATCCGTTATTTATTTTGAAGATAGGTGAAGTTGTGATTCTTCCAATAATTTGTGCGGAAGCTTCGCTCCATTTACTTCTTGCCATCTCCAGGAGAGTAGGATTCTTTCTTTCTGCAACTTTATTTTGTGCCAGAGTGTAAGATGCAGTTGTATGATATTCAGTACTCTGAATATCCTTAAAGTACGAATGAGCTTCTCTGCTCATAAACCTTCCCTCAATATCAATTTTGTAGTTTTGCAATATTGCGGTGGGATTTATTAAAAGAAGCTGTTATGTACTCCCCGAGTTTTTCTAGCATCTCACTTTTATGGTTCATTAGATCCATGCTTTGGTGTATCTGAAGTAGTTATCATCATCATTTATTTATGTAGCGCCACTGAATCCGCAGTGCTGTACTTAGTCACATCAGTCCCTGCCCCAATGGAGCTTATAGTCTAAATTCCTTAACACACAGACAGAAATACAGACTATGGTCAATTTAATAGCAGCCAATTAACCTACTAGTATGTTTTTAGAGTGTGGGAGGAAACGAGATCATCCGGAGGAAACCCACGCAAACATGGGGAGAACATACAAACTCCACACAGATAAGGCCATGCTCGGGAATCGAACTTCTAACCCCAGTGCTGTGAGGCAGAAGTGCTAACCACTAAGCCACTGCTGAGTAGTCCAATATAAGTATCACTTAATGCTTGATACAGCTGGGCAGACCATACCTTTTAGCCAATAAATCACTGCTGATCAACTGTAATGGACTTGCTCTCCTCTGACTTGGTTTGTATAGCGACAAAGTGTACATCCTTTCATGGTGATATAGCTTATTCAGAAGTTTATTTTTTTGTATAGCTGTTCATTTATTAAATCTGGATCCCAGGCCCCATGCATAAATGGATGAGGACCTGACAAATAGTGATCTATTGATCACTTTAAAGTCTGTACTCAATGAACCACTGGGTGGACCAGAAATAGTCCACCCTACATTCATGGCCCATCCAGCGTCTAGACCCAGACGCCATTCATTTTTGCACTTCAGATGAGGTGGCTGAGTGGTGCTTAAGCTTTATTATGTCTGATATTGAGCTCTTACAGGAGACAATAGGGATTCACTTGCTGGGCTTTCTGTGTTACCTACAATGATTTTACGAACATCTGGAAAAAAAAAAAAGTCCTGATCAGCATGTCGATTCATGCGTACACACTATGTATGTTTTAAAAGATATATACTCCCAGATTTGTGCTCTTCAATTGTCATAACCATTGGCTGAAAAGGTCCTGAATCTGTAAACTCTATGGAGATGCAGATTGTGAGTGCATACACACTGCAGGATTGGAAGGATGTTGTTCCATAGCTGAATGAGATTTATAGTTCTGCTGAACAATCAAAACAAATGATGGTCAGTACTTTGGAACGACTATCATTCCTCGTCTAAGTGTACACGCTAATACGATATTGGGCTGGACAGTCTTTTATTGGGTGTACCCAGCCTAAGAAACTGAATTCGCCAATCAGCAGGACAACTGTGAAATATTCTCTGTGCTTATAGTAATAATACCAGTCAGACGACTATCTGTTAGATGCTCAGTAAAAATGTAAATGCAGAAACAAAGCTGTAACTATATTGATGTTGAATCTGTTTCCAAAGCTATTCAAAAAAACTCTGGCTTCTGGTTGGAGCCACTCTTGTCTTAGCCCCCTAACCTAAAGCAGACTTTTCCCACTGAAAGTCGGTGGTCATGAACAGTCCTTGGTTCCCAGGCATCAATCAGAAGTCGTTCAAAGGGATTATTAGCCATCGGTGCAACATTTAATTTATTTAGTTCCACAAAACTACACAACAGATTCAATAAAGTACACACATATCCTATCCCTGTAAATGTTAAAAACAGTGGCCGATTATAATTGGTGAGTAAAAATCATCCTACTAGTTGGGCTGACACTTAGGCAGCTCTTCTTACCCCTCCTCACACATGCGCACTGCTGCTGCCGTAGAGTGGACCTAAAAAAAAGGCCAAAACAGATACACATGGGGCGTTGATAAAACACCCCAGTTGCAGACCCTGTAGCCGTTACACCCCCCATTACTACAGTAGTTCCTCCCAAAGAGGCATGGGTCTCTGAGTCTCTTTGTTCACCTACCCTATGGTTCCCCCCTCTTTTATCAAATGTAATAATGGTGTAGCTGTCATGATGGCATAGCAGTGTCTAGCCTTACATCCTGACTGTAATGCATACCATATCTCTACATCAAAGATGCACAACATTTAGGACCACATTGTGAGGTTATAGTACTTTGAGGGGACCGCAATGAAATTTAATTTAAAAAAGTTAAAGTAGAATTTACTAAAGAAAAATAGGAACCTCATTGCAGCTCTGTCAGGTCAGTGTTGGGGGTAAGTTTTTGGTAGGAGCGAGACAATAGTGGAGGGGCAGTGTTTGGAGAGAATACTCAGCCTTCACTTGTTCTTTTGTCCTCCCTGTCCCCATTCAATTGGCATCTGGAACTTTCACAAGAGTTCAGAGAAGAATCCCTCCCACAGGCTCCATCTGTCAATGACCGGATGAGCCATTGACACAGTCACACAGCTGTGAGGACACAGTCACCGCCCGTCCCACCTTCTTTCCTGGAATTATGTGTCCATTGGCCACGGATTGTGCATCAGGGCTCTACACTCCATAGACAGTCTGTTTAGGGGCAGCCCCTTAGAAGCCTCATTATGTCCCTGTTACATTGTGTGATTAAGTACAGAACAAGTATATGGAATGGTCCTTGTGGTAGTTTTAATACATTCCCGTTTCTACAATAAAATCCAATTTCACTGAAAAAACATGAAAATTGTTCTGCATAAGAAGGGGTTACTTTTACTGGTGGAAGAGGGACACCTTGTGAGCGCAAAGATTCCCAAATGTATTGCAAGCCCCTATATGCTTCTATGAACAGTGACACGGACAAACATTAACATATGTACAGTTGACTAGCCCCACTTCACTAAATCAGACTTTTGGTTCAATTCCTGCCCTGTCCTTCCACGCCCCTCTACCTATTTGTAATAAAAATATTTAAAACATTTTTCCTGTTTTGCACTTATCAGATCAAGCAATTATTCATATTAGGGGAAAAATGGCCTAAAAAGTACCCAAAGCCTAACACTGGTAATAATTGACAGCAATTGGCTCTTTAAAACAGCTATGGAATAGCATTGTCTCACAAAGCAAAAAAATTAAGATTTCATCCTCAGAAAGGTATTGTGGGTAAAGATATGAAAATCATCCCTGCAAGCTAGCTATGCATCTCAGACCACAGGTTTATAGCACAGGTATGCCCAAATATGTAAAGTCATTATATCTAATGTGCATACAGCTGGTTTGAGCCTATGACCTCATCTGGTGGTAGTAAGTATAACGATACTGACAACACCGTCTGTGAAGAGGACGACATGATTACACCAAAGGTGTAATCCACGACAGGCTGATAACCCTGAAAGGTTCAAAACGACACTTGAAACAGCTCAGATGAAGGAACATCCCGGCAGACTACAATGACATCAGTTTCAAGTTCCCCACAGTCAGTGTTGTCACTATCGTTATAAGGTACCCCACTGATAAAGAGTGCATAAATAATCTATTATTTATGTTTAATTTTATAACATATGACAGAGATTCAGTCACAGTTGAATGAGCACAATAGCTTTGCACAAAATCAGCCTCCTGCTTGTAATGAGTAATGGGTCTGTACTGAGTTCACATTGTTTAGTAACTGTAATTGTTTAGTAGGCCTTGTGTGCCTACAAGCATGGCAAGTCAGCCATTTTGGATGGTGACTACATTGCATAGAAAGTGATGGATTAGGAAGTGATCAGATTGTGGTTTTGTGTTGGTTTAAGGAAGTGATCAGATTGTTAGTTATGCATAGAAAGTGGGTTTATGCACCGAAAGTGTAGTAGTTTGAACTGGTTGAAACCATGTGCTTGAAAATGGCCGCTAGACTTTAAGTGAGGTATGTTTGTGGTCTGTATGGATTCTTCCCCTCCCCCGTCACTACACAATACATACAGACACACACACACCTTTAGACAATAGTTAGTCAAAATACACACAATTACATATATATCTATATTACAGGCAATAAGTATGATATATATTGCACTAAATCTATATTGTGTGTACAATATTGTTCCGCTGTTTATTGGTCTATAATATAATACAACACACTTTAAATGAATCTATATCTTGTCGTGATTATTCTTGAAACTTGTCGATATAAAGAAATATAAAAATGATATTTCTTGGATTAAT
Source organism: Mixophyes fleayi (assembly GCF_038048845.1). Lineage (NCBI taxonomy): Eukaryota > Metazoa > Chordata > Amphibia > Anura > Limnodynastidae > Mixophyes > Mixophyes fleayi. The sequence goes on along the minus strand of NC_134411.1, from coordinate 84,364,597 downwards.
TCAGAAATACCTTTTGCGAGGAGTTGGTTGACGGTAATAGTCATATACATAACGGTATTAAGTGGTCATACATACATTTGCCAGTATATTAAGGAGATTGTAACCCAAAAAGGAGAAAAATCCTGTTACACCCACCACTCTAATCAGCACAAGGTGTGGTGTAAGGCCCCATAGAGAATGACCATTAAGGTTAGAAAAAATACTGCAAAAGCAGATATTTACTTAACTTTATGTGTTAGCACACCCTGTTAAGATAAACAAACACTGGTGGTCATAGGGGATCCCCGCAAAAATAATAATATAGGTCTGTGTGCTTCTTGGGACAAGTGCAGCCCCCCTTATAGTTCTCTTTCTAAGTTAAATAGCTGTATTCATGTTCCCAGAACACAACACCCCTATACCTGTATCAATGTATGGTATTAATTATAACAGTGACTAGGATGTTAAATTAAAACTGTTTTATTAAGAAATTAAAACCTATAAACGTCTCATACCAGTAGCTGATGTACTCCCTTAATATTGATACAGCTATAGGTGTGTCACAATTCTATTTAAAGTAAAAACATACTTTTGCAAACCTATACATTTTAGGCTTGACCGTTATGGATCTAATATTCATATTACCTAGGAACAATATTAATGTTGATAATGCATTAATGATTCTTACTACCTAAATCTCCCAATTTACAGTGTCTACCGCAGGTGACCTAAACTTCCATACTTTAGAAGATACATTTTCAACATTTTTTCTTTAGTACTTCTAAATGTTAATATATAAATTATTCCTACTACACCGCTGAAGGACACTGCTCAATATAAAACGCTGGCAAGGTTCAGAAGATCAGCAAGTCTGGATGCTGAACGAACACTTTCTTTTCACACTCTCTCCCTTTTATTTGTTGAACAATACATCAACAGTTCTTTTTAAAACCGTGTGAAACGGTTAAAATTTAAACCATTATTGCCTCTTTTTTTTTGTCTTTTTATCTCTGCATACTGTACACTAGAAGAATGCTTTTATTGTGTACTAGAAAGGCAGAAGAGAGACGAAATGCTTTGAACTTCTCAATGTGATTTTCTTGCCATTATAAAACTTTGATCTTAGGAGAATGATCCTCTAGTTTCTGTTCAGTGCAGTGAAACTGTCACCACCTTTTCTTTTCCATATGAGATGCTAATTGTATAGTATGAGAAATGTAAAATAAAAAATGTAAACGTTCCGTGGGGATTTTTAGAGCAGCTCAGAAAAGGTGAAGCGGAGAGACACAGTATGGGACTTGTGTCTTACATCCAAAAAGACCCACTTTAATATTAACTTGGGCATTAATATTAGACCGGTACAATGCAATGTCTTAGACATGCTATTATTTAAAGAAAGTTACGTAATGGTTCGTGCCAGCTCATACACCTTGTACAAACTCACGGGTGAAATGGTGCATTGCCGGGCAACATACAAAATTTTTGTAAGGATTGAATAATGCTACTCTGGCCTCCTGGGCCTCTTCTGTGAATGCACAGTTTGGTGTCAGATCAGGACAGGCTTTTGCCCAGCTCTTTTGAGAGCAGAGTGTGGGACTCAGGGAGAGCCAAAGGCTGCTGAAGATGGGGCAACCCACCATTGTCTTGCACCCCATGGAGGCCACACCCCATGCACTCATTGTAGTTCCACTTTTGCACTGATACAAAAGCAAAATATGAAGATTAATCAGAACCCTGAGATTTAAAAGTGTTCAGTATCATAAATAAAGTGCAAAGTTCTACTTATCACTAGGGATGAGCGCGCTCGGATTTCTGAAATCCGAGCCCACCCGAACGTTGCGGATCCGAGTCGGATCCGAGACAGATCCGGGTATTGGCGCCAAATTCAAAAGTGAAACTGAGGCTCTGACTCATAATCCCGTTGTCGGATCTCGCGATACTCGGATCCTATAAATTCCCCGCTAGTCGCCGCCATCTTCACTCGGGCATTGATCAGGGTAGAGGGAGGGTGTGTTAGGTGGTCCTCTGTGCTGTTTAGTGCTGTGCTGTGCTGTGCTGTGCTGTGCTGTGCTGTGCTGTGCTGTGCTGTGCTGTGCTGTGCTGTGCTGTGCTGTGCTGTGCTGTGTTCTGCAGTATCAGTCCAGTGGTGCTGTGTGCTGTGCTCTGTCCTTCTGAGGTCAGTGGTGCTGCTGGGTCCTGTGCTGTGTCCTGTTCAGTCCAGTGGTGCTGTGTCCTGTGCTCTGTGCTTCTAAGGGCATAGTTATTTCCCCAATATTCCCCTGTGTTTAAAAAAATAAAAATACATTTTTTTTATAAAATACCAAAAACTACTTTAATATTTTTTAATTACCACAAAATTTTCACAACCAATCCTGCAGTATAAGCCCATTGGTACTGCAATATTACCAAGTTCACACATTCAGCAGTAAAAGTCCAGTGGTACTGCAATATTACAAAGTTTACACATTCTGCAGTATCAGTCCAGTGGTGCTGTGTCCTGTGCTCTGTCCTGCTGAGTTCCGTAGTGCTGCTGGGTCCTGTGCCGTGTCCTGTTCAGTCCAGTGGTGCTGTGTCCTGTGCTCTGTGCTTCTAAGGGCATAGTTATTTCCCCATTATTCCCAAGTTTGTAAAAAATTAAAAAAAAGTAAAAAAAAATAAAAAATTAAAAAAAAAAAAAAATATATAATAATTATAACCAAATTTGCAAAACCAATCCAGCATTATAAGTCCATTGGTACTGCAATATTACCAAGTTCACACATTCAGCAGTAAAAGTCCAGTGGTACTGCAATATTACAAAGTTTACACATTCTGCAGTATCAGTCCAGTGGTGCTGTGTCCTGTGCTCTGTCCTGCTGAGTTCCGTAGTGCTGCTGGGTCCTGTGCCGTGTCCTGTTCAGTCCAGTGGTGCTGTGTCCTGTGCTCTGTGCTTCTAAGGGCATAGTTATTTCCCCATTATTCCCAAGTTTGTAAAAAATAAAAAAAAAGTAAAAAAAAATAAAAAATTAAAAAAAAAAAAAAAAATATAATAATTATAACCAAATTTGCAAAACCAATCCAGCATTATAAGTCCATTGGTACTGCAATATTACCAAGTTCACACATTCAGCAGTAAAAGTCCAGTGGTACTGCAATATTACAAAGTTTACACATTCTGCAGTATCAGTCCAGTGGTGCTGTGTCCTGTGCTCTGTCCTGCTGAGTTCCGTAGTGCTGCTGGGTCCTGTGCCGTGTCCTGTTCAGTCCAGTGGTGCTGTGTCCTGTGCTCTGTGCTTCTAAGGGCATAGTTATTTCCCCATTATTCCCAAGTTTGTAAAAAATTAAAAAAAAGTAAAAAAAAAAAAAAAATTAAAAAAAAAAAAAAAAATATAATAATTATAACCAAATTTGCAAAACCAATCCAGCATTATAAGTCCATTGGTACTGCAATATTACCAAGTTCACACATTCTGCAGTATCTTGTGCTACATATAATGGAGAGCAAAAATTTGGAGGATAAAGTAGGGAAAGATCAAGACCCACTTCCTCCTAATGCTGAAGCTGCTGCCACTAGTCATGACATAGACGATGAAATGCCATCAACGTCGTCTGGCAAGCACGATGCCCAATCTCCTAGTACAGGGCATGTAAAATCCAAAAAGCCCAAGTTCTCAAAAAACAGCAAAAAAAGAAACTTAAAATCATCTGAGGAGAAACGTAAAGTTGGCAATATGCCAATTACGACAAGTAGTGGCAAGGAACGGCTTAGGCCCTGTCCCGTGTTCATGACTAGTGGTCCAACTTCACCCAAGGATCAAAGCCCTCCTCCCCCCCCCTACAAAAAATTTAAGAGAGTTATGCTGTCAGCAACAACAACAAAACAGCAAAGAACTCTGCCTTCTAAACAGATGACATCACAAATCCCCAAGGCGAGTCCAAGGGTGTTGTTGGTTGTGAACCCTGACCTTCCCATCACTGTACGGGAAGAGGTGACTCCATCCAGCATTTGCAGCACGCCCTCTGCATATGCTGGAAGGATCACCCACAGTCCAGTTACAGATTTGGCTAATGAAGGTGTGAATGTTGTGCACTGGGAGGAGGATATTGATGTAGCTGGCGCTGAGGAGGATGTTGATGATTATGATGCAGACAGATACCAAATTGCATTTCTCAATTTCTATTTATATTCTAGATTATATAACGGCTGAAAAGTTTTCTGTTTTACTCCTAGTGGAGAGGGGATCTGATGCAGACAGATACCAAACTGCCTTTGTCCATTTCTTTGTATATTTGAATTGCTAGTTCTACAGTCTATGCAGGCTGCTTTATTTATATTCAACTACAAGTGTAGGGCGGGGGGGGGGGGCATAGATAGCCACCAAAGTAACGTGGTCCATTTAATTTCACTTTCTAGCTCCACAGTCTGTGCAGCCTGCTTTTTTTTATCTTCAAAGTATTTATATTTACAAGCCTTGCAATCTAAATTAACTAGAGGTAGTGACGTGGTAGAACTCCAAAAGGCAGTTTGGAAGCCCCTGTACAAACTGGCTCTATTTTTTAACTGAGTTGTCCCCCCTCCAGTGTGTACTCGGAAAGAGTTTTTAGTGCAGCGGGGAACCTGGTCAGTGAGCGGCGAAAGAGGTTGCTTCCTCATAACGTTGAAAAAATGATGTTTATAAAAATGAATAATCAATTCCTCAATGAAGTACAGCACTGCCCTCCAGACAGTACAGAGGGACTGTGGTTGTGGAGTCCAGCGGGGACGAATTGATAATGTGTGAGGAGGAGGAAGTACACACTGTAGGGGGAGAGGAATCAGAGGTTGAGGATAAGGACGACATCTTTCCTCAGTAGAGCCTGTTTAGTTTGTACAGGGAGAGATGAATTGTTTTATTGGTGTGGGGGCCCAAACAAACCAATCATTTCAGCCACAGTTGTTTGGTAGGCCCTGTCGCTGAAATGATTGGTTTGTTAAAGTGTGCATGTCCTATTTCAACAACATAAGGGTGGGTGGGAGGGCCCAAGGACAATTCCATCTTGCACCTTTTTTTTTGGCATTATGTGACCATTCAACAGTCGTTTGCCATGTTCAAAAAGTAAAAGAAAATGCCAACAAATTCAATAAATTAAATCAAAAGTTAAATGCCCTGTCATTATTTAAAACAAGAGGTTTTGACGTGCTAGAATTAGTGTAGTGTTAAGATGTTATAAACACTACACTTGGAAATTGGAGGAGGTAATGTGGCCCCGGTATCAAATTGGGTACCGGGGCCACCCCACTATGCAGTCCAGATACTTGTTTGGTGGAATTCCGACACGTGGAGGGTTTTTAAATTATATTGTGGCCTCGGTACCAAATTGTGTACCGGGGCCACCACACTACGCAGTCAAGATACTTGTTTGGTGGAATTCAGACCAGTTGAGGGTTTTATTATTATATTGTGTGGACCACTCTATCTATACCACACTACAACTCTATACCACTCTATTTCCTACTTTAATTCTATTTAATTCTATTTCCTACTTTAATTCTATTACTAATTAATTAACATAAAGAGGAACAAAAAAAACCAATTTTACCAAAAGTATAATATGACTTAGACTTACAAACACTACACTTGAAAGATCGTGCCTTTAAATGAAAAAGTCAGTCTTCATTGCACGACTATGTGCAAGTGCAACAGGGACATTTTTTTGGGTTTACAAAGTCAAACAATAACACTACGACCCTGTCTGTCTGGGGTCTGTCAATGACGAATTGTCTGGAGCATGTTTTGAGGAGGTATTGTGGCCCCGGTATCAAATTGGGTACCGGGGCCACCCCACTATGCAGTCCAGATACTTGTTTGGTGGAATTCCGACACGTGGAGGGTTTTTAAATTATATTGTGGCCTCGGTACCAAATTGTGTACCGGGGCCACCACACTACGCAGTCAAGATACTTGTTTGGTGGAATTCAGACCAGTTGAGGGTTTTATTATTATATTGTGTGGACCACTCTATCTATACCACACTACAACTCTATACCACTCTATTTCCTACTTTAATTCTATTTAATTCTATTTCCTACTTTAATTCTATTACTAATTAATTAACATAAAGAGGAACAAAAAAAACCAATTTTACCAAAAGTATAATATGACTTAGACTTACAAACACTACACTTGAAAGATCGTGCCTTTAAATGAAAAAGTAAGTCTTCATTGCACGACTATGTGCAACAGGGACAGTTTTTTTTCTTTACAAAGTCAACTAATAACACTTGGACCCTGTCTGTCTTTAACATACTTAATGGGATCTCAATGACGAATTGTCTGTAGCATGTTTGGAGGAGGTATTGTGGCCCCGGTATCAAGTTGGGTACCGGGGCCACCCCACTACGCAGTCCAGATACTTGTTTGGTGGAATTCTGACACGTGGAGGGTGTATTTATTTTATTGTGGCCCCGGTATCAAATTGGGTACCGGGGCCACCCCACTATGCAGTCCAGATACTTGTTTGGTGGAATTCCGACACGTGGAGGGTTTTTAAATTATATTGTGGCCTCGGTACCAAATTGTGTACCGGGGCCACCACACTACGCAGTCCAGATACTTGTTTGGTGGAATTCTGACACGTGGAGGGTGTATTTATTTTATTGTGGCCCCGGTATCAAGTTGGGTACCGGGGCCACCCCACTACGCAGTCCAGATACTTGTTTGGTGGAATTCTGACACGTGGAGGGTGTATTTATTTTATTGTGGCCCCGGTATCAAGTTGGGTACCGGGGCCACCCCACTACGCAGTCCAGATACTTGTTTGGTGGAATTCTGACACGTGGAGGGTGTATTTATTTTATTGTGGCCCCGGTATCAAGTTGGGTACCGGGGCCACCCCACTACGCAGTCCAGATACTTGTTTGGTGGAATTCTGACACGTGGAGGGTGTATTTATTTTATTGTGGCCCCGGTACCAAATTGTGTACCGGGGCCACCACACTACGCAGTCAAGATAGATAGATGCGTATCATAGATAAAGTACATTCAGTGGTGTGGGGCAAATTGAAAAATATTCAAAATGCACTGACATTATCAAAAACAAGAGGTTGTCACACGCTAAAACTCCAACATGTATATGATGGAGAGGATGGAGGAGCAGCCGTATGTGTAGTGTAATGCAGACCTGTTGAAGGTTTTTTATATATTTTATTGTGGTGCCCAGTGCCCACTCCTCTACGCAGTCCAGGTACATTTATTGGTGCGATTCATAAAAGTTCAGGGTTTTTAATATATTGTGGTGACCCACTCCTCTACGCAGTCCAGGTACATTTATTGGTGCGAATCAAACTAGTTGATGGTTTTCTTATTATATATATTGTGGTGACCCACTCCTCTACGCAGTCCAGGTACATTTATTGGTGCGATTCATAAAAGTTCAGGGTTTTTAATATATTGTGGTGACCCACTCCTCTATGCAGTCCAGGTACAATTATTGGTGCGATTCATAAAAGTTCAGGGTTTTTAATATATTGTGGTGACCCACTCCTCTACGCAGTCCAGGTACATTTATTGGTGCGAATCAAACAAGTTGATGGTTTTCTTATTATATATATTGTGGTGACCCACTCCTCTACGCAGTCCAGGTACATTTATTGGTGCGATTCATAAAAGTTCAGGGTTTTTAAGATATTGTGGTGACCCACTCCTCTACGCAGTCCAGGTACATTTATTGGTGCGATTCATAAAAGTTCAGGGTTTTTAATATATTGTGGTGACCCACTCCTCTACGCAGTCCAGGTACATTTATTGGTGCGAATCAAACAAGTTGGTGGTTTTCTTATTATATATATTGTGGTGACCCACTCCTCTACGCAGTCCAGGTACATTTATTGGTGCGATTCATAAAAGTTCAGGGTTTTTAATATATTGTGGTGACCCACTCCTCTACGCAGTCCAGGTACATTTATTGGTGCGAATCAAACTAGTTGATGGTTTTCTTATTATATATATTGTGGTGACCCACTCCTCTACGCAGTCCAGGTACATTTATTGGTGCGATTCATAAAAGTTCAGGGTTTTTAATATATTGTGGTGACCCACTCCTCTACGCAGTCCAGGTACAATTATTGGTGCGAATCATAAAAGTTCAGGGTTTTTAAGATATTGTGGTGACCCACTCCTCTACGCAGTCCAGAAAGATACCTTTTTGCAACGTTTTGGACTAATAACTATATTGTGAGGTGTTCAGAATACACTGTAAATTAGTGGAAATGCTTGTTATTGAATGTTATTGAGGTTAATAATAGCCTAGAAGTGAAAATAAGCCCAAAAACTTGATTTTTAAACTTTTTATGTTTTTTTCAAAAAAAATCCGAATCCAATACCTTAAATCCGAACCGAGACCTTTCGTCAAGTGTTTTGCGAGACAAATCCGAACCTCAAAAATAACGAAAATCCGGATCCAAAACACAAAACACGAGACCTCAAAAGTCGCCGGTGCACATCCCTACTTATCACCCGAAGACTGGTATGGTCCAGCGTTGAGATACTGTGTTGCATTAAAGTGAGCAAGAGTGTTGTCCATTTGAGTACCCAGTGGTTGTGAATGGAATTAATGGAGGAGGGACATCGACAACACTGAATCAGGAAGAGGGTAATAGGAAAGAGGATTGCAGTGGTTGACAACCTGATCTGTTGGTATCCCCACGATAGCACTAACAATGGACCAAAACTAGGTAAATCTTTGTATTTTTTCTTATCTTACTAAACTCTACCATTTGTGTAATTGTTCTTTAAAAGGGTCATAAAGGAGCTTTACTTCAAATGCAAATGTGGTAAATTTATAGCCTGCATTTGCTATAGGACAGTTGCAAATACCCGTTGATGATAACTTGTCGAAAACCAGCTGCATATGGGCGGTAATAAGCTATTTTCTGTGCCATATTTTTAAGAGTAATTTACTCCTATTTTGCATCAGCCCCTATATCTGTAGCACAACATAATTTAACATTGGCCAATAATGGTGGAGAGGTCTATGTTGGTACATAGACCTAAAGGTGCAGCAACTGATACATTTACTTCCTCTTTTCTTTATCTGAAGTACACAGCATTCAACGTGAACGCACCATGACAAGTGCATAAGTGATAAGCCTTGCCCATATGAGAGCTTACAATCTTATGAGGACAAGTCTCAGTCTAGACAATAGGAGGGAGTGTGGCTCAGAGGGTAGATTGGAACAGTTGTGAGGGTGTACCAGTGTGACTAGTAATGTTGGGAATAGAGTTGACTAGTTATGATAGGAACAAAGGGGAGTTTTTAAAGAAAGTTCCAAGATGTGAAAACAATGGAAGAGACTGATAGGATGTGGTAGGGAATTCCATAAGTGGATAGCAGCATGGGAGAAGTCTTGCAGCCGGGAGAGAGAGGTGGTTATCAGAGATTAAGTGAGGCACATATCAGATTTTGACTATTTTTAGGGGAGGAGATTCAGCACTGCCCCACACCTCCCTCCGAAATCTCTGCAAAAATCAGATCCTGGATCTGTGTGGACACAGGCCAGCCCACCCATGCTGAAAGTTTTTTGGGGTTTTCTTTAGGCACAGGCACCCACCCCCCTACCTACCTACAAATAGAGCAGGGATAGGATAGGTGCCAATGCACAATCTCTGGTAGGGGGAACTAGAAATGCCCCGTGTAGTAATCGTAATTAAATTATGTACCTAACTGTCTGTCTGCACTGTACAGGCCGTGTGACAGCATTCTGCACTCTGATTGGTGGTGTCCTTTATAGTGCACTTCTCGGCAGTTCACAGTGGAGGCAATCATTTGGCGGAGCAAATCAATAGTCAGCCTACAGAATCCCTAAGTGAGCTAGTGTCCTCAATTTTTTCCTCCTGTCTCAGTGGTGCTACTATTTCCTAGTAAATTGGCAAGCAGTATATTGGCTCCACCCACAAAATGGCTTCCTCGGATTTGCCCCTCAAAAATCAGTGACACAAATAATTTCTTTATAATCTCCTTTTCTGAAAATAGGTAATGTAGAAAGCAGCAAAATGGTTACTCCATACATACAAAGCTACAAAAGAAAGGGCATATCCCATATGGTTGCAAAACTTCAAAAGATTTTCACTTTTGTTTATTTTAACTGAAACATGAAATTCTGCTGTGTCTGCTTCACCTTTGCTTTGCATTTATGAAATAAAATGATGATTTAACAGCTCCCCTGAAAGAGTAGACAGGTGTTGTTCACCACCTCGCCAGCTTTCTTCTGCTAAATTTCTTAATACTAACATTTTTCTTTGCCCTGAGCAATGCTGTATAATCTACAAAATCAAACTGTATTTCTGAAGTAATGTTATAATGCTGCACATAATGTAGCTTACTTTTAATATATGGATGAGACATGCTATCTCAGGCTTCAAAATGTTCAAGTTGCATACAGGGAAAATCAGTATGGTAAGTTTTCTAGTATACAATAATCCACCAATGACATCATACAGAATTTTATTATTATGTTTATTATTATTGTATAATTATATAATTTATTTATATAGCGCCACTAATTCCGCTGCTCTGTACAGATAACTCATTCACATCAGTCCTTGCCCCATTGGGGCTTACAGTCTAAATTCTCTAATATTAGACACACACAGACAGACAGGGAGGGAGAAACTAGGGTCAATTTTGATAGCAGCCTTTAACCTACCAGTATGTTTTTGGAGTGTGGAAGGAAACTGGAGCACCCTGCCAATGCACATCACCCTGGACACAAACATCAACGTGTGTGTGTGTGTGGTGAAACACCACACACACGTTGCGGCTGGGGAGGCTGGGAGTTTCCGGGTCTGGACTATAAAAGCCAGACCCAGGACCCCCCCTCTGTCTCTTTCTGCCTGCCTGCCCCTGGACAACAAGCACTACACTACAAAAAACACACACCACACTACAGAAACACACTACAGGAAAGGGTTAATAGGGACATACTACACTCCAGAAAAGATATATATATATATATATATATATATATATATATACATACACACGCACACGCACACGCACACGCACACGCACACACGCGCACACACACATATATATATATATATATATATATATATATGTGTGTATGTGTATATATATATATATATATATATATATATATATGTGTGTATATATGTATATGTGTGTATATATATATATGTATATGTGTGTATATATGTATATGTGTGTATATATGTATATGTGTGTATATGTATATGTGTGTATATATATATGTATATGTGTGTATATATATGTATATGTGTGTATATATATGTATATGTGTGTATATATATATGTATATGTGTGTATATATATATGTATATGTGTGTATATATATATATGTATATGTGTGTATATATATATGTATATGTGTGTATATGTGTGTATATATGTATATGTGTGTATATATATATATATGTATATGTGTGTATATATATATATATATGTATATGTGTGTATATATATATATATATGTATATGTGTGTATATATATATATATATATGTATGTGTGTATATATATATATATATATGTATGTGTGTATATATATATATATATATATATGTATGTGTGTATATATATATATATATATGTATGTGTGTATATATATATATATATATGTATGTGTGTATATATATATATATATGTATGTGTGTATATATATATATGTATGTGTGTATATATATATATATATATGTATATGTGTGTATATATATATATATGTATATGTGTGTATATATATATATATGTATATGTGTGTATATATATATGTATGTGTGTATATATATATATGTATGTGTGTATATATATATATATGTATGTGTGTATATATATATGTATGTGTGTATATATATGTATGTGTGTGTATATATATGTATGTGTGTATATATATGTATGTGTGTATATATATGTATGTGTGTATATGTATGTGTGTATATATATATATGTATATGTGTATATATATATATGTGTGTATATATATATATGTATATGTGTATATATATATGTGTGTATATATATATATATATATATATATATATATATATATATAATATATGTTATGTGTCTGTGATGTTGATTTGATTTGTTTATATTGATATATTGTTTGATATCTGTGATGGTTAAATCGATATTATAAATACAAATTCTTATCAAGGATACATATGTAAAGCTAGAATAGTGTAAGGAATAACTGTGGTGAACCGAGGGTTAATTTTATATTTATATACTATGTTATGTTGAACAACATTATAATATATGTGTGAACTGTGAATACAAGCTTATCTGTGTTAACAACAGTAAAATACTTTGATTTAAATACATACATATGTTGTGAGTATTGGTTATTTATAATGAATATATACTGTGAAGTACTACAAAGATACAGTGGTTATTGGATAAATAATTCTGTAAAGCTTAAGTGTTATTTAGTGTGGTCAAAAGACTGAGTAAGGCAACATTGTGTAAGGAAAAGAGCGAGTTTTATAACGAGTGTATCTGAGAACAGAATAAGAGTATAGCGTGCATCTCGGGGGGTCAGCACTTGTCCCCATGTATTAGCTGTAGAATTACTACAATTATCGAAGTAACGGGTGGAGATCAAAGGAACCATAATAGATTTAATGAGCCATTCTCAGTTTCACTGTACCGGCCGTGTGCTCTGGGTGACGGCGATCTCCTCATTTTCTTCTTCATAATTTTCGTCTGCAGGGGCAGGTGACACACCCATTTGTTTTCTCAGGTGTCTTAGCTGTTATTTAAACTGGACATATTTATCATCTTGCCTCTGTTGGGCTTAAGGCAGCTAAGCTATTGGTAGCTTGTTTTGTGGGGGCCTGAACAAACCAAGCACTTCAGCCACAAAAGTGGCACTCCTTGTTGCTGGAGTAGTTGATTTATTAAACCGTAAATATTCCATATCTTACATAAGGGTGGATGGGAGAGCCTAAGGACAATTCCATCTTGCACCACTTTTCTTTATTTTCTGCCACTGCTGTGTGGCAATGTTTCCTAGATGTACTGTGAACTGCCATGTGCTTGCGCTCGTTGCAGTCTTTTTCCGAAAGTATGAAAATAATATTGTGACCTGTGAGGTGGTCAAAATTGACTGGAAATTACTGGAAAATAGTGTTATTGAGGCTAATAATATAGGACAAAAAAAAGAGCAAAATTATGTGATTTTTGCATTTTTTTTTTTAAAATACAGAACCAAAACCAAAACACGGGGGTCAGTGAGCATCTCTAGTAAATACCTCCCCCTGCCCTCATCACAGTACAAGCTCAGCTCTGCCCATTCCTCCCTCATCACAGTACATGCTCCACTCCCCCCTCTCCTTCCCACACTCATTAAAGTACATGCCTACCCACCCCCCTATATAATAGTAAATGCCCCAATAAACTTACTTTGTTGTTGACACAAAGTGGTGGCTCCCAAACAATGATAGACTGAGAGCTTGTTACGGAGTGGTGCCGTCACCACACCACACGCTCCCAGCCTATCAGTGCCTGGGATTTGATGCAACGCAGAGGAATAGAAGTCAGGTGGTCAGACTATTGAGCCGGGACAGACAAGGGGGCCTGTACAGACGGATGGGCCTGTCCAGGCCCCTTTGTCCGGGTCCGTTACAGCTGTACCGGCTGTACCCCCCTGATGGCAGCCTTGATATCCGATCCTACATTAAATAGTTTGCTACATATACTGTTGCTTCTCCATCTTCAAATATGGCTAAAGCTCTGGGCTAGGAGAGTCGGGGGCAGCTGATTAACGCTAGCAATATTTTCTTCAGAAATGTAGACAATAAAAGATTGTTAAAATAATTTTATAAATTTATAAAACATCCTACTTATTTCTAGGATGGGAAACATTGATATTCTATATTACCTTTAAGTTCTTTAAAAAAACATGTCTACAAAGGTCTACTTAGCTTTAAACGTCTTTCTCCTATAACAAAGTGTTTCATTTTTGATATACTATGTTTTTGTATTTTATAGCACAATAAATCAGTATTTTCCAAAATATATAGGTTGCACAGTAGAATCTGCAACAGCTTTTAGTGAGCAAAAAAATCTTTGAGTACATAGTTTAAAATGTATTATGTCTAAAAGTTATGAAACGTATTTCAAATGTTTTTGCTGACAAGCAGATTGTGGTCAATCGTGAGAATTCTTTGAACCTTTTGTCTATAAAACACATTTAAACACAGGGTAAAAGTGGTTGGCGTTGCTCACCTTCACTTCTGTAACCTTTGGTAATTTGATGATATTACATTTTGTTATTTATCAGCAACTAATCACAGAGGTTCCAGCAGAGGCGTGTATCATATATAAATATTTATTTATAAAATGTCATTGTTCCCAAGTATACACCCGCCACTGAGTAAATCAATATTAATTCATTACACTGGGTAATGGAAAATATTTAAACTGTTCAGCTTAAGATGCATGTATCAGCTGTAGAAGAGGATATGCGCGTGTCCTCAAAGCCGTTTCGTCTTTACACCAAGTTTAAATAAATATTTTGTTAAATAAAAAAATCTATTTAACTCTTCAAGTTCAATATACTTGAGGAAAATCAAGACGCCATATTGGATCTCGACTTCCATCTTGGTCCTCAGGTGCCATGTTGGATACAAGATAGGACATTTTTTTTTTGTGACTTGCAATTTCTTCTCTGTAACAGTGAAGGTAAATGTTATCACTTTGTAGATGCATATTCATGTTTGAACGCAAATGACCTGAAGGGTGGAATGAGGAAAAGACGGGCAGTCGAATATAAGTAAAGGTACAGTAAGGACGTACCGAAGGTGCAGATGTGGCAGATTCAAGTACGCTTGTTTCAGTCGTATTATTTGCACCAGCTAAAAAAGCGACACGTATATGTGCCACTAGCTAGCACATAACTGTATGCAAGTAAGATAGACCTTAACAAAAGACTCAATGTATAGTATGCATTAAGAACATCTTGATTTATGTATTTAATACATTTTTTTTTATTTTTTTTTAATAATCCATATTTTTATTAATGACTATACTGTTTAGAGTTGTTCATTTATTTTACAATGTTTTTTTTTTTTTGGATGTGTTTTGCACATAAACTGGAATCTACTGCAATCTGTTCGGTCTGTTACCATACGGCGAGTACTATGCAGCCAAATCGTACTTACACCCAGATGTATTGTGAGATCATCATCATCATCATCATCATCATCAACATTTATTTATATAGCGCCAGCAAATTCCGTAGCTCTTTACAATTGGGAACAAACATTAATAAGACAATACTGGGTAATACATACAGACAGAGAGGTAGGAGAACCCTGCTCGAAAGCTTACAGTCTATAGGACAATGGGAGATAGAAACACAGGGGCATGTGCTACATCATATTGCACAATGGACCAGACAGACTGTAAAGGTAAAAGTACTGAGTGGGCTGTGTGTGTTGCAATGTTGGTCAGAAGGTTGTTGTCTTGCGTTAGCAGTGTAGAGGATGGTAATAGGGTAATCTAGGGAAATTAAGATGATGGTTGAGGAATATCATAACCTTGTCTGAAGAGGCGGGTTTTCAGTGAAGGTTTGAAGACTAGAGGAAAGTCTTACTGTGCGAGGGGGGGAATTCCACAAAGTAGGTGCAGCCCGGAAAAAATCCTGTAACCGAGAATGGGAGGAGATCCGCTTGGATCTGAATACGGACAGAACTCCGCACAAGTTCCACGGTCTTTTTCTAAACGCAAGTTGCGAGCAGATAGTGTCTGAACATGAGTCAGGCACACGGGTCAAGGGTTATAAA
This sequence comes from Mixophyes fleayi, assembly GCF_038048845.1. NCBI lineage: Eukaryota > Metazoa > Chordata > Amphibia > Anura > Limnodynastidae > Mixophyes > Mixophyes fleayi. The sequence continues at coordinate 84,348,837 of NC_134411.1, read as the reverse complement.
TTGTTAGATCGATGAGGTAGGGGGGAGACAGATAACCTGAAATATCTTGAAATCAAAGTCCTGAATCTCAATCATCATCATAATCATCAACATTTTTTTTTTTATAGCGCCAGCAGATTACGTAGCGCTTGACAGTTGGGAACAAACAGTAATAAGACAATACTGAGTAATACATACAGACAGAGAGGTAAGAGGGCCCTGCTCGCAAGCTTACAATCTATGGGACAATGGTTTGGTACACAAGGGTAAGTGCTACATCATATTATATATTTGTCCAGCTAGAATGCAAAGATTACAAAGTATTTAGTGGGCTGTATGCTCAGTCACACAACTATGTTGGTCAGAGGGTTGTTGTCTTGTGTTTTCTGTGTAGAGGGTGGTAATAGGGTAACCTAGGAAGATTAAGAGGGTGGTTGAGGAATATTATAAGCTTGTCTGAAGAGTTCGGTTTTCAGAGAACGCTTGAAGTTTTGAAGACTAGAGGAAAGTCTTGTGGTGCGAGGGAGGGAATTCCATAAAGTGGGTGCAGCCCGAAGAAAATCCTGTAATCGGGAATGGATGGAAGTGATAAGAGTGGAAGAGAGACACAGATCTTGTGCAGAACGAAAGTGTTAATTACCTTAATTGATATCTTCAATACACAGGATAGATCAGAAGTTAAATTAGGAGAGTAAAAATGTCAGATGGACAGGACACTGGAGGTGAATAATCGGCAAAGACCTCTTGCAGTCAAAAGGTTAAAAAGAGCTTCTGATTGATTCACTTTAACACAGATGAGTAGTTGTTTAGACTAGGTAGGTCTGTTTGTCCTGACTGTCTGACAGTTTTTCTGTATTGGTCTTATTGTAGGTTTTGAGATCAAGGCTGCTGCTGTCTATGATGGAAGTCCTTTAGGAACAAAAATACAAAGTCAAACACATATAAAAATAAGACCACATAATATATCATATCAAGCGAAGTTGAAGGTGTCATTTTTTTAGTGCCTTAATAAAAGACAGTGTTACAGAGAAAGCGAGTTCATTTCATTATCAGCTACAATGATGTGTCCCCTCTTCCACATATAGGTAATGAAATGTATTTAATGTCACCTCTCTGAACAATCCATTCCACGTACAGCATGTCACTATATGTTTAATAATATGAGAAGGGGAAATAGCTGTTTCTGTTGTTTGCAGCGTGTAGAACTTTCATACTATTTCAAGCTACAAGATGAGAATGTCTACATGGAAAAATGCATTGAATTAGAGCAGGTTGGTCGGGATTAATGGACTTTCTGTGGTGGGTTGGCCGAATCGTGCTCTAGAAAAATGCATTTAGAATGCAAAGTACCATCAGCGCTCCTACTGCTGAATTACTAACTTGACCTTATTGTCATAGTTTTTATGACAGAATTAGCATAATATAATTGAGTGTCCCAGATGGTACCAGAATACTGGAATACAATAGAGATTAGTGAAAATGAAACCATTATTCTCTGATATTTTAAAATTAATCTCGGTTAATACCTCTGCCCGTCACAATTTTGCACCCCTACAAATCTGGCCTCACCCCATTAAAAAAAAAAAGTCTTGAGCTCTAGGCTGCAGCCCAGTCAGCCTATTGAATAAACAGGCCCTGTAAATTACTTTTATTTTTGTTTCTTATTGAATTTTCTAGACAGATGGAAAGTTTTTTTTTTCTTCTAGGTATTGAAAGTTCTTGTGACCTTACTGCAGTGAAAGGATTTCCACTTCAAACAAGTAAGCTGAACAGAGTGCTTAAGCTGAACAGAGCGCTTACTTTGAGCGTAAAAGGGTAAATATATCAAGCTGCGAGTTTTCAGCGGGTTTGAAAAGTGGAGATGTTGCCTATAGCAACCAATCAGAGTCTAGCTGTCATTTTGCAGAATGTACTAAAAAAAATAAGTAGAATCTGTTTGGTTGCTATAGGCAACATTTCCTCTTTTCAAATACACTGGAAACTATCAGCTTGATACATTTACCCCCAAGGGCATGATATGGCGTTTAGAATGTGCGCTGCTATAATATCACACTATCAATGAGATCCAGGCAGTCATACACACCTGGGGCTAGTAAGTTTCAAGCTTTTAGAAGAGCACAGACTCCTGCCTGCCAATTTATGATGGCAAAGTAGATTTCAACAGTCACTACACTGCCCTTTTAATACAGTACATGGTCATGACCAGGTTGAAAAATACCCATAGTTATAGGCAAACCGAGGGGGTTTTTTAGTGCCTGGAAACCCCCCTCCGAGCCTGTGTTACTGTATAATTGAGGTGGCTGGACCCTGCTCCAGCTTCACACAGCTCTGCTTGAAAAGAGAGAGCTGCGTGCACCTAACAGTAGTGCACTCAGCATTGCCCATGTATATTATGGGGATAGGGAGAGTTGGAGAGCAGCCAAGTACTCTCTAAAATTATAGCCACGCCCCCATGCATGCTGGTCACGCCCATTGGCGGTGTGGTGTGGAAACCCCTCTCTGCAAAATCCCGCGTTTGCCCCTGATAGTGCTGAATTTGCAAATCTGTTGTAACTCATTGCAGCCAACCGGATGCACTGAGTGACTCATCTCACCCATGTCCGAACAGGCTTGAACATGGTAAAACTGCATCTAGCTTGGTAGGACCTGTTCAAATTTAGCTCATATTTTAATAGATCTAAATTTTAGAGAAACTTTGGTGATTTTTCCAATTTTTGTACCAATTTGATGAACCAAGTTGAGTATAGGGGTTTGAGCATTTGTAACATTGTGTCATGTTAAGTGTACATCCCTAGGTCTTGGCTATGTGTGGTGTTATTCTACATAGGAATTAGTTGCCAGTATAATACAACTGTCCCACAGATTAGTGGAAAAGATTTAGAATGCTTTTTTTTTATTTTGGAGTTATAACATTATAAAGTGAAATAATACAATCCTTTACAAGACTCCATCACTGTATAATAATATAAAGATCCTGTGTTACCAAGGGCACAATCTGCAGATCAATAGAACTCAGACAGTTATTCACAGCACAAAGTAGTGGTGATATTGAGCTCTTAAAGAATTGCAGAATTGTATTGATCTTCGAAATTGTAGGTGGCTTTGTGACTTCACATTCATTTATGCATGAGAATGTCGCAACAGAGAGACATGTTATATATGTCCCACAGGTTAGCTGTAACAAAATCCAAGTCATCTTGAAAGTAGGTAGCAGTACCCTCTGCAATCTTCCTACATTATATGAAAAACAAAAAGGCTGCTTCACTAACTGTTACTTTGATTCTTATATATTAAGTAAAATAGGTCAGTTTGAGAAATGTGCAAAGAGATTGAACAATGGTTTCACAAAACTGAACAAAAGTATTTATCCAGGTCTCAGCTCTAAAAAAAAAAAAAAAAAAAGTAGTACATGTGAATATGCGCGTACATCTATGTATGCCTGAGGCAGCGGAAGAGATGCATTTTCACAATATTAAATGCACTTTTTTTGCTTGCTCATCCTTATAATGCAGCTCTGAGATCATTGTGGGCATTTAAAACATGCCCGGTCTAGGTCACCAGTTACTGTGCTCTTGGACTGATAATTGGATAGTGAGAAATGTTTTGTTAAAGGTAGAGTCTGCAACAGTCTGTCTTTTCTAGGACTACTTTATTCATAAATGCAGATGGTGCAGATTTCATTGCAGCCTTTAAATCACCTGGTTTATTGGTTCATCCTTTCGCACACAGCAAAAGGCAACTTGTACTGTCACCACAACAGTTATATGAAATATATATATTTTTTTTTAACAAATCTTAATCGTATCTCCTAACTTGCAAGTCCGGCAGCGGGATAGGGGTGTGGCCACGTCACAATGTGGGCGTGGTCATGTCACAGTGGGGGAATGACCACATCACAAGGTGGGCGAGGCCATGTCACAGTGGGAGTCTGGCCACTCCCCACATAGGCCAGCCTAGCTGTGCAGCACTAGACTGCTCATTAGCGAACTCACCCCCCAACATTCCCACCGGCTGACCAGACAGTGGGACAGAGCCCTAAATTCAGGAGTGTCTCGCTGAAATCGGGGAAGTTGGGAGGTTATATGAAGTATATATTTTTCTTTCCAAATGCTTAATTTTTAATATATCTTTTAACTGCAACTACATTCTGCATTCTGTGCAAGGAATGAACTGGTATTACTGTCGTTCTTCAAAAAAAATTCTGTTTATAGTCTAAGAGCCTGATTCAACTTCTTATCTTGGATGAAATTGCTGTGTGCATGCCCGGAAACCGGCATTGCACCAATGAATGCAACTGCATATAGTTCATGTCCGAGCACAAATGACACTTGAGACTGCCAATGACTTTAGAGGCGGAACAGGGGAGGAAAGGGGTGGACTAACATAGACAATGTACAGTAAGAGCATTTTAACGCCGATGCTGTCGATCCAAGTCTTGTGTTTGTCTTAAGTTTATTTTCAGCCGTATAGTTTGTGTCCACCACAGGGCAGGTGTAAATGCTTAAAAATGACACTTATGTGTGCCACAAGCTAATACAGTCAGGGTCGGACTGGCCTACTAGGAAGCCGGGCTATTCCCCGGTAGGCCCCGACCTCTGTAAATTCTGCTCCCTTCGTTGGTGGGTGTGACATCATCAAGTATTGCCCGACATTGATTGAGGAGCGGCACAGAGAGGACCAGCACAGAAGAAAGAAGACCGAAGACAAGAAGAGAAGAAAAGGGAGGAAAGAAGCCAATAGGAAGGTAAGTAAAAGATCGAAGACAAGGGGAGGGAAACAGAAAGGGACAAAGTGATGAAGAAGAGGGGGTGGCACAGAGTGATGAAGAAGAAGGGGGGCACATAGTGATGAATAGAAAGAGGGGGGGTGAGGCACAGAGTGATGAAGAGGGGAGCGAGACAGAGTGATGAAGAATAAGAGGGGGGGAGGCACACAGTGATGAAGAAGGGGGCAGAAGGGCACAGAGTGATGAAGTAGAGGGCAGAAGGGCACAGAGTGATGAAGTAGAGGGGGGGAAGGCACAATTATTAATCGTGGGTCCTATTGATTTAACGCCGGGCCTGGTTGTAATTTTCTAAATGTACCCATTTTTTTTTCCAAGCCGCATCTAAAGAAACCAGCAGCCACAGGTGGTGAAAGTGACAAGAACAGGTTGGACAGACTGTCAAATGTTCTGATTCTAGTGGGACAATCCCAATTTTTGGTCACTGTTCCACCGAAACTAAGGGGCAGGTTAAGACTGTGCACACTTTATATATACACACAGCATTCTTTATATACTACACTATGGAGGTAGCTGTCCTTCGTGGGCTGACCACTTCCCCTCTAGTGTCTGGTCTCTCCTCTATGATGGCTGACCACAACCATTCTGGTAGGCCCCCAGCGTTGCAGTCCCCCGGTGGGCCCTTCATTCCCCAGTCCGACACTGAATACAGTACAACTTTTGATAAATGTTTTTTGTGATCTAATGTGAACTTTTACTGTATTTACACATCTGAGTATACTGTAGTCTGTTCTGTGTGCCTACATACTGCAAGTACTGTGTAGGCATAGCGTACTTCCACCCTGATTCAAATCGAAACGTATCTTAAAATATGATTGGATTTGATTACGGTCAGTCTACCCAAAATTTCCATGTTATTTTAAAACACACAACTTATGTGCAAGTTGCGTTCAGATATGAATCAAGCCCTAATTCTTTAGGGAAAAAAGATAGTTAATTGCAGTTAGATAGTTAAGTCTCTTCCTACTAGAAAAGAAAAGAACCAGGAAACTTATGGTAGGAATTGGGTTGATATGCTTAATGATGCATTATTTAAAGTAATCGTGTAGACTATTTAACAGGGAGTTATGACCATTGTATGGTACGGGCTATGGTTCAGCTCTGGGTGTACCTGGTTCCACGTGAATGAAGGACATGGTATAGTATGGGCTGTGGATCAACGCTAGATGTACTTGGTGCCACATGTCGATGGGCCTTGGTCTAGAATGAATGTTGTGGTTCAACCCCAAAGGTAACTGGTGACGCTTGTTGAGCGTGACAACGACAGGGTCTGCCATCCAGTGGCTGGTGCAGCCAATAGAGTGGCAGGTGAACACTGTACAGGATAAGCAAAGTGGGTAAAAGCACACATTTATGGTAGTCAGACGTTTGGAACACGCGCCCTTCGAAGAGTCGGCTTAGGTTCAGTGCATGTACAGCTCATCTGGGCTGACTTACGGTGCATTATGATTAACCCAGAGGGGTGCGAGTTCCGGCATGCCTGGGGACGGATGTCCCATTAAGTTTAAGAAACAGCGTGCCCTCGATGGGCAAGGTTGAGTACAGTGTTCTCCCGTCACCATAGCAGTTACGGTTTAATTTAAATAAATAAGCGTTATTTGCCAACAAGTCGGTGTGGTATCTTTTATTATATTATTTAGGAGTTAAGGATAAGACTAAGGTCTATTGGTTATGTTATCAATCATAAGCATTTTATTACCATTGTCTCACTTTACAAAACTTGCAGTAAATATAGGTATATTTCTTAACACTTCTACAGCTACCCTCCTGCTGAGTTTGTCTAATAATATAACTATTGTAGAATGTAACTAGCCACAAATTTAGCCATGTTACACATTTTCAGTGAACAATAGTACAAGTATATAGCGACCTTCTATTTTCTACAGACTTTACCGGGACAGAACATGACGCCACACAATATGATACACAGTAGTCTAACATTTTCTTCAGTAACATATAATTTATCTCTTTAGAGAAACGCTGATTGCAGATTCCTCAGCCACTCTGTTGTTTGCACGGAGTTTGCATTACATCAGATAGGAAATCGTTATATGAATCTTTGGTGTCAGGCTGACTGTCCCCACCTTCTTGATTACTACTGTCTGAGTGCTGTGTTAAAATCACCTTTCATGGTGTTTTCTTCCCCCCTCTCAAATGTGCAGTTTAGCTGTTGTGTGATTTCTCAGTGGTTTAGTCTTAGGCAGAAAACATTCCTTGAAGATTTTAAGGTTAGTCTGCTTTATTTTTTACTATTTCTCTAAACAGACAAAATGCTTGTTAAAAACCTTCTTTGGAATATAAGGCATTTGTATGGATCCATTATAAAGTTACCTAGCGCATACCCATGCAAAATCATAACATGAGGGATACATTCTGTTGCTAAGAATTGTGGGTAGTACATGCAATTAAACAATAAATAGACAACTATACTTAAAAAGTAACATATGGGTATAAAGCATGAAGTTAAAAACCAACATTCAACTGTACCAATCTGTACCTTTGTTGGAAGAAAACTGCCTCCTTTTGCATACAAATTTTGCTGCTGGCTTCTGAAATTGCTTAAAGGTAAGACCAATTTTAAGTCGGGCCCTAGACAAAGTCCACGTTTAGGGCCCCTTTTATTGCAACTCGACATAGAAATAATCATGCACAATGGAAGAACACAAAATCGCCATTAAACTGGGAACCATTTCAGAGAGGTATAAATACTTTAAATAGGTGCCGTACTGTATATAAAAAAATGTACTCTAATTATAAATACTTCTATAAAATAGCATTGCTAATGTCTTTTCAGAAGAACACTACTTATATTCACAAAACATATACTGTATATTGTAATTTATGTTCTAATCATGGTGTGAAAAAAATGAAGCAAGATAATTACATGGATACTTTTTTCCACAGCACCCACATAAGGTGACTCACTTTATAGCATGTGCAGCAGACTTTGCTATTGATTTGGATATGGAAGTACTTGCCTTACATTGAGAAACACATTCTTGCTGCATTTTTTTTTTTTTTTTTGAAAGATTGCTCTTCAATCTTTTAACCCCACTGATGCATAAGTCAGCTTGTTCCTCATATCAGCATGACTATATTCATTAACCTCATCAAGGCTAGATGGAGCTTAGCTACGACTGCTAAAAGTACGTACAGCAGCTGCATCGAGTATGGTTGTTTACATTTTAGTCAAGGACTTCTTTTAACAGTCATGTTTTGGGTCTGAACCCTTTTTCCAGACTCCTTTCTATTTCAGCATTTTGGATTAATATTTTGAACAATGAAGCAAATAAAAGATTTATCGGAGGATTGTACTGAAATAGTGAATAATGACTGCCGCATAATTAATCATTACAAAAGAGTGATAATTATGAAATGTTGCAGAACAAGTACAGAACATTTCTCACAACGATCAATACATGTGTTAGCTGCTTGCTAGTGGATAAAAATGAATAACTAGTATATTCACATCTCTGGTACATTACATTAAGATCAAGTTGTATGAATTCCAACTGATGTGCTACAGCTGTGCTACAGCTGTGCCTATGCTGTAATGAATGGGCAGTACTAAGTTGAAGTAAGCTGTGTACACACTGTTTCAGACTAAGACAGCAATAATGAGTTTGACCAGCAACTTGCAAGTACGACTGACCACAAACAACCCTGTGCACCTTTGTGAATAACTAATTACTAAATGCACCAGGACAGAACGACACTCACACAGTGCTTAATAGTTGTTAATAGGCCTTAGGCCTGTTAATAGGTTAGCCTATAATAACTAGTGTAAAAAAAAAATGTAATTGCCAGTAGTAATATTAATTGTTGAACACCAAATCAAGGTCAAGTAAATTGTATGCATATCAGCTGCTGCACTCCATAACTGTGCTGCACCTATACTGTCCTGAAAGAGTCTGACCATCAACAACTTGTAAGCACAACTGACCATAGACATGCATGTATAAGTATGTGAAAGACAATAAATTAATCCGACAGGACAGAGCAATTCTCTCAGTAGAAAAAATGAATAACTAGTGCTAGTAATATTAATTCTGATACACCAGATCAAGATTAGTAGTATGAATTTCAGTAACTGTATTTATTACTTTTACAATGCCTTGCTGTGTTATTTTGATCCCTACTCCTACCGCATCACAGAGGAGAATAAATTTGCTACCATCGTCCTAGCTCTATTTATAGATGATAAATTCCGCAAATTGTGCAAATCAATGGCATTTGGCAGAAAGGTGAAGTAGAACTCGCAGGCTTTATAACAGGAACTTTGCACTTCTGCAAAACAGCCCGTTCTGGCTTGACACTCGATTTGCACGAGATTTCACTGCACAGTCACTAAGATTTAATGCTATGTTGGGGAGGAATTCAAAATACTCCTTCTCCCTCCCTAGATCTATCTCTGACCTTTGCCTTGTCTCGTCTCTGGTAACCACCTCTCAATCCCGCCTACAAGACTTCTCCCATGCTGCTCCCCACTTATGGAATTCCATCCCACGCTCAGTCAGACTTTCCCACAGCCTTCAAATCCTTAGACGCTCTTTGAAAAACCATCTCTTTTTTAGAGGTGACCTTATCCCAGATAACACTATTCACACTAATGCACCCTCTCAACTGGCCCAATCTCTATTCTGAACCACATTTGCTCCTCTTGTTTTAGTTGACCCATCTTCCACTTAGAATGTAAGCTCTCTAATGAGCAGAGTCCTCCATACCCTTTGTTTTCATGTCTGCCTTTTTTTTGATCTACCTTGTATGTCCTTGTTTTATGTAAGTACTGTTTTCCCTACTGTACTGTGCTGTGGAGCACTGTGGTACCTTACAAATCTTTGATAATATAATAATGCCATGATTTCCGCTGCGCGATTTCAAGGAGATGTGTAAGCAGCTGCTTCTCCCTTTAAGTATAAACACTTTAGTTATTTTAGCTATAGAATTTAGCTCAGTAATGCACATCTTATGACATAGATTAGACAGGTTTAAGCATATATTTAATATTCAGTAGTGTTTTTACTTGAATAGAAATAAACATAAATAGAAATAATAGAATACTCTATATTCCAATAATAATAAGGTGTAACTACAATCCAGCCTCGCTGAGTGAATGCCGCCATGGAAACATAGACTGAACACAAAGCATTTACATCAGAGTTTTGCTAATCTTTTTTTGTGATGCTATTCTCTTGTTTTCTGCAAATCTTATATAATTAGCCACAGGTCATGTGGTATCAAGGTAACTGACAATCTGCTGGATCTTAGACTTCTGGCTTCTCTACTTTCATATTATGAGTTAATGACCTATTGCCTAAAGCAGCTGAGACCAGCACTCCATTTTTTTTTTAGCTTAAAGCACATGTCAATTGCCAGAGAAGGGATCGATCGATAGGAAACTAAGAAAAAATACTGTGCTTACCAACAACTAAAAGTAAAATCCTTCTTCTTCAAAAGAAGAGCCAAGCTTTGTTACACAGGTTATGTCTCACATTGCTACTATGTTCAAAGTGTTGTCAGATATCTTATTGCTTTGAGTTGCTTTATAAGTACATTCTGTATGAAAAACACAGGTACTATTTACAGTATTACAAGAGTTATGCAGGGCCTGATCAACCAATAGGCTAACCTGGCTGGAGCATGGGGTGCTGGGTTCTGGGGGGGTGGCGCAGCGCCAGCACTGTTCAAAAAAAAAAAAATTGCCTACTAAATTTTTTGTGTTTTGTTTTTTTTGTTTTTTTTCCAGTGTTTGGCACCATCTTCCTCAGTGATGGGGGGCCGCCCCTTGTCTCAAGGGGGCGGCCCCCAACCACTGCTCAGACAGGCAGCTAACAGCAAATCCGACTCTGTTAGCTGCCCTGTCAGGGCAGCGGCGGTTCTCTTAGTTTGGTCTCATGAGATTTCCACATCCCACGTGACCAGACTAAGCACACAGACCGCACCCACACTGACAGGGCAGATTGCAGCTTCATATATGCTTCAGACTGCCAGTGAAGAAGCGAGAAGAAGCTGGAGGCTGAATAAAAAGAGGAGCAGGGCCAGAAGAGATAACGTTAAGTGCTCTTTCTTAAATGTCAGGGTGGAGGAGGAGGTGAAAAATTATCTGTTGAAGTGGGTTGATTGGCAGGGGGGAGAGGGTGTGGTGAATTGGCAACTAGTTGATAGCTGTGGGGGTGATGAATTTGCTGTGGAGGGGAAAGGGTGATGAATTGGCTGCGGGGGTGATGAATTGGCTGTAGGGATAGGTGATCAAATGACTGGGTGAATGGGTGATGAAATTGCCAGATGATCATAAACTGGCCGCTGGGGGTGTGATGAAATGGCTGCGGGGGAAGTGATGATATAGCTTGTGGGGGGGCATGATCTCTGTATTCTGTGGCGGTTATGTGGATGCTCTTTGTGGTCTATGCGGTAACTAGAATGTTAAATACTAGACAGACGAGGATGGTAGTTGTTAGTATATGATTATAAATAATATTCATATATTTTATTGCCTATATATGCCTGTACTAGAGGGTTGTTTTATTTGGTAATAATGGAGTGTTTCTGTTTGAATAATTCAAGGTTTGTTAACATTTTGAATTATAATACATTCTTGCACAGTTTCCATACAGTATCCAGAAGCCAACTGACAACAACACTCCAAGAACTAACAAGAGAGAATGCCAGGTAGTCTAAGCTACAAGATCAATAAAAGAGAACAGTACAATTTGTCTACATTTGAATGCGGAATTTTGCTGTAATGATATTTTAATATGTTTGCAGAATGAAGTATGTTGAATGTATTAATAAATATTTTATATCATCATGTATTTTTATACCGCTAGTAATTCCACAGCGCTGTACAGAGAACTCACTCACATCAGTCCCTGCCCCATTGGAGCTTACAGTCTAAATTCCCTAGCATACACAGACAAACAGACAGAGAGAGAGAGAGAGAGAGAGAGAGACTAGGGTCAATTTGATAGCAGCCAATTAACCTACTAGTATGTTTTTTGGAATGTGGGAGGAAACCGGAGCATTACCCTAGTGCTGTAAGGCAGAAGTGGAAGCCACTAAGCCACCATGCTGCTCAATTATACAATGAATCATCTAGAGTTTTCACATAGCGCTGTTCTATTTAATGGATTCTATTGTATAGTCTAGTGAGAAGTATGCAAGGCATCTCTAAATAGTATTAGTAAAGGATTTGTGTTTATTACAATAATAATAATATATATACTGTAGTCAAAATGGGCTGGTAAACTGAGGAATGAAATGCCGCCACTACTACTGTCTTTTTATTGTAAAGCTATTCTAAATTTCCACTTCTACAAATATATATATATATATATATATATACATACATACATATATACACACACACACTATATGGACAAAGGTATTTGGCCACACCTGTTATGTAATAACTGCTAGGGCGCATGGTGCGTAAAAGTTGCCTATGTTCTGCTGATTCCATAGCTGAAGAGATCCGAAATTCTACTGGCATTAATGTAAGCACAAAAACAGTGTGGGGGGAGCTTAACGGAATGGGTTTCCATGGCCTAGCAGCTGCATGCAAACCTCACATCACTAAGACCAATGCCAACCGTCGGATGGAGTGGTGTGAAGCATACCGAAATTAGACTGTGGAGCAGTGGAAATGTGTTCTGTGTATCTTCTACTGCTGTAGGAGCTGTCCCCTGGTACAAGTTTTTTGGTTCAAGGTCTAAACCTTTGCTCTAAAAAAATTAGTGAATTGGTTCCCATTTATACCTCTTTAGGCCATCTTGGGCATTCTTCCTAGAGGGCAACATATATCAAAAGGCAGCAGGTAATCCATCTTATTATTATTATTATTATTATTATTATTATTATTATTCTTTATTTATATGGCGCCACAAGGTTTCCGCAGTGCAGTACAGATTACAAACAGTTGACCATACAGGGTAAACAGTACAGAGCAATGAACGTGTAAAACCAAGACTCCAATAGCTCCAAGCATAGATAGTACAGTGAAGTTGGAGGAGAAGAAATGGTAAAGAGACAGAAGGGAAGAAGGTCTTGCTTGTAAGAGCTTACATACTAAAGAGTGGGAAAACACTATGGGCACAAGGGGAAGTCAGTGTAGGGGATCACATGGAAGCGGAGCGCATATAGGGACAGAGGAGGAGAGAGGTAACGGATCAAGCATGTGTGGATGCATGGAACATGGTCAGGTGGATGGATGATAGGCGATGAGGAACAGATGAGTTTTAACTGCCTGTTTGAAGGAGCACAGATTAAGGGACTGTCGGACAGAGCGTGGGAGGTTGTTTCAGTGGAGGGGGCCAGCCCGGGAGAAATCTTGAATTCTGGCATGAGATGGGGTGATCAGAGTGGCGGAGAGGCGACGGTCATTGGCCGATCGCAGGGAACGGGATGGAATGTGAAGGGAGAGTAGGGTGGAGATGTTTGGTGCAGTGGAGTGGTAGAGGGCCTTGTAGGTGAGCGTGAGGAGTTTGAAAAGGATCCTGTAGGGGAAGGGGAGCCAGTGAAGGGCAAGGCAAAGAGGGGAGGCAGAAGAAGAGCAGCATGAAGCCCTTAGTGCAGCAGCCAGATAGACTATATTACAGGTGTGGTCACAATCAGGGACTCCTCCCTTCAATCTTTTTAAAGAGAAATTATTTTATATATTCCAAATGGATCGGCTCGAGGTCTCACACACTAAGGAATCTAAAGTCCAGGTTTTTTTTTTTAAATACATTGACCCATTCCATCTGGAAAGTAGATCTTTGATCTATCGATGCTTCTCCTCAACATCATGGTATGAATTGAGAAACATTGATGATGACCTGCCTATCCTCTTGCAGACATAGGGTGCCCTCTTGTAGACGTATGGTGGCAATGGATTTCAGTATCCCTCTACAATTGCCTTATATTTGAACTGTTTATAGCAATTTTTAGGTGTAATTCTTATGTGCCTACATATCCTAATATTATAATCATGGACATATTTGTCCATCTCATTGTATGTTATTCACAAACTTATCTCTCCTTGATGGGGCTTACCATCTCATATTTTTCCTACCATCATCATCATCACCATTTATTTATGTAGCGCCACTAATTCCGCAGCGCTGTACAGAGAACTCGCTCACATCAGTCCCTGCCCCCTTAGGGGTTACAGTCTAAATTCCCTAACACACACACACACAGGCACGGGTCAATTTTTTAGCAGCCAATTAACCTACCGGTATGTTTTTGGAGTGTGGGAGGAAACCGGAGCACCCAGGGGAAACCCATGCAAACAAGGGGAGAACATACAAACTCTTCACAGATAAGGCCATGGTCGGGAATTTAACTCATGACCCCAGTGCTGTAAGGCAGAAGTGCTATCCACTAAGCCACCGTGCTGCCCCTTGTTTCAGATTTTTTTCATGTAACTTTGTTACGTTCACAGCCATTTATAACTTATATGCATTGATGTTTCAGTGTGCATTGCTTTGTTTCAGAGCTATAACAAAAGAAACTTTTTTTTAAAGAATTCACAATTTAATTTCTGGACCTCAACAATCTTACAAACCCCATGTACCAATATCCCAAGTTGGACACATAAGACCATTTTTCTGGATGGCTACCTTCCTTCGGCATACTCAACTCAGGATTGTTGGGAGGTATGAAAATTTTACAATATAAGTCTGGTCCAAAACTATTTGAACACCCCAAGGAGTAATTAAAAGTGTGGTAGACTGCACTTTAATTCAGTTCTTTGATATGACACTTCTTGTAACTTCTGTCTGAACTTCCGAGAAAGTTATTTGAGGTGTTTTTGCTAGTTTTTAACTGCGCGATACGTCTAAAAATCCTTTTATTATTGTTTTTGAGTGTGAGACATTTTGAATCACTTGTGTGCAATTATCTTTCAATATTGAATGTGATAGCTAAACCTGGCAAGTGTATTTGGCTGAATACAATACAAACAATAAAAGGAAGGTTACGGTAGAATCTCCTATCATTTTCAGTTGGAATTTCTGCTCCTTATCTAATGTACTAAATGGATAAATGTTGTTTATATTTTCACATTAACTGGACTATAAGCCGTTTTATGGAGGATAACAGTTGGGCAGCTCTCTAGAGAGAAGTTTACAGTTATTACAAATGCACCGTGGAGCCCATGGGCAATAAACAATCTTTACAATATGTTGCTAAATTATGTTCTTTTGACACTTCAAGTGGGTTTTACCAGGCTACAGATTGGGCTAAGCAAATAACTACTATAGATTAATTGTCATCTGTCAGATCCACACTGTCTTGCAGAATTAATCATTTGCCTGATCTCATTCCAGTAGAAACTTCTTATTTAGAAAACTGTCACAATGGAGAAAACAAGTAAATTCTAATACCACTTTGTTTAGCAATAAAAAAAAAAAATTGCATGCATAGTATGGAGTGCGCTTAGATAATTATTGATCGTCTCTCACAATTACAAAAGTTTCACAAATGCAGTGTCGACTTTACTTTATTAAGACAGTTTGTTACCCAGAGTAATTTTTGTCGCTGTGATCCGTAATGATGAAATGCACTTATGTGCAAAGATACTGTAAATCTCTAGATAACGGGAGGCAGTTTATACACCTTGCTGATATGCAGGTGCTTTACCATCCAACTGATTTTCACAGCTTGCTAGAAAAGAAATTGCAATCATCATTTTCAGATTTAGAATGTGAGAATGTAAACACACAAATAAAACACACAAATAAAAAAAGGCGACTAGATCTAAAATAAAATGATATAACAGAGGATCTTGTAATGTTTTCAAATGTGTGTATTAAAAAATGTCTTTTACATTAGAGTACTTAAAGAGGTTTCTGCTTTGGATAACCCCTGTTCCAATGAAAATAGGGGTTCCGAACCTTCCCTGTTGTCTGGAGCCAAGTAAATGTTTGTATTACGGTTACGGTCTGTCCATAGTTCACAATAGAGGAAAAATGCCAGCACATTTTTGGGTACTGTTAATGGGAGGAGGGTTCCTGGGACATAATACCCCTTTATTTTATATATATATATAGGGGAAAGGTTAGATTAAGAAAAACAACTAAGCATAGGCAAACTGAGGGGGGAGGGTTTCCTGGTGGCTGGAAACCCCCCTCCAAGCCTGGGGCACTGTATAATTGAGGTGGCTGGACCCTGCCCCTGCTTCACACCACTCTACTTGAAAAGGGAGAGCTGTGTGCACCTAACAGTAGTGCACGCAGCATTGCCCATGTGTACTATGGGGATAGGAAGAGTTGGAGAACAGCCGAGCATTGTCTAATATTATAGCCACGCCTCCATGCATGCTGGCCACGCCCAATGGTGGCATGGTGTGGAAAACCCCCTCTTCAAATCCTGCATTTGCCCCTGCTAAGGAGGAATACACACCACAGAAAACTTATCCAGGTGAAATCTAGTTAACGATTTTACCAACAACTGAAAAAATAAGTCCCGATCAGCACGCTGATTCATGTGTACACACTATACGCGTTTTACACGATTCACCTTCAGATCTGTGCTCTTCATCTGTCATAACCCTCGGCTGAAAAGATGGTGACTCTGCACACTCCATAGAGATCTATGGACACTGACGGTCGTGAGTGCATACACACTGCAGGATTGAAATCGTTCCATCGTTGAACAAGATTTTTAGTCCGGTTTAAAAATTAAATTAAATGATACGATGTGCTTTGGTACGATAATGGTTCATCATTGGAGCTTAAACAGCAATGCGATATCAGGCCAAATGGTCATTTATCGTGTGATTGGCTGAAAAACCAGTATTGTGTACCAAACCTAACTTCAAAGATCATTCCACCTTTATACTAAAGATTTTGAAAAGTAATCCCCAAACGCCTTTGTTCCCCCTTATTTGAATGACAGCACTCTCTTCACACTGAAGGCCCTATATGCAAGTAGACCACAAGCTGTTGGGAAATTTGAACATCATCAGCCTGAATTGGTGTGATGATAAAGATAAGAGATGGTACTAACAAAAGACTTGAATTACTGCTGTTTCTTGTGCGACAGAATATAATCATGGTCAACAGAGCACCGAGCTCAGGGAAAGGACACCTATATATCAGGTTAGAATGAGCAAGGGGGTGATTTAATTACATTTCAAAATGTTTACAATACAAGTGGAATTAACCTTTAAAATATTTAAAATTGAATGCACTCTTATACTGAATTAAGTACAAGTTGGCTTCCACAGTACATTTCCTTTTTTCATTATCTACAGAATTCGATTGTTTTGCCAAGGACAAAGCACCTTTTGCATTTTTCTAATTGGATTTGCACTTACTTTTGGACACTGGTTTTTATATGCCTCATACGCTTGAGTCACATGACTCGTTTTGAAAGTGTTCCGAGATGGAATCCAAAATAGCTCATGTAAACCAAAACACAAAAAGGTATAGGGATCACCTCAGACAAACATTTTGTTTAGGAACTTCCTCAGGCATGGTGCTAAAAAGTAGTTCAAATAGTAGACTTAATACAAATGTGTTGGATGATTGACAATTATTAATGTTGTGTTGTACAGAGTAAAAACAATGTGCAACAATAAACCTCATAGGGGGGTATTCAATTGTTTGTTTTAACGCGCAAAAAAAAAATGAGCGCTCTAAAAAAACTTCATATTATACGGTAATTTTGCGCGCGTAAACAGTTAATACGGTACTTACTCGCTGCCAGCGGGCTGAATTTCAGCTCGCTGCTCAGGGAGCTGCGAGATGAAATTTAGCGAGTAATTACCGTATTAACGGTAATATTTTTAGAGCGCTCGTTTTTTTGGGGTTTAGCGCGTTAAAACAAACAATTGAATACCCCCCATAATGTCCAATAGGAAAATGTTGCCTCCTAAATAACAATAATATTATGCACAGAAAATGTTAACCATTCACAACAAAGAGAAAATATATTTTAATTTATCAGATAGATTTAGAGTTTGGAAAGGAGCGCACCCTAGCTCACAACCAGGGCCGGAATGGGACTAAAAATCAGCCCTGGCATTTAAAGCATACAGGCCCACCTCTGTTGAGGAGTAGGAAATAAAGCATGTGCCGCCGCACAGTGTGGAGTGGTGGTGCCGCCGAGAGCATGGCCACATTGCGTTAGGGGCGTGGTCACCATGGGGCTTTGATACATACATTATAATAAAACATTACACTTATCACGCCCTCCCCATCCACATCACGTCTCCCAGACACATTATGACACCCACTGTACTTATCTATGCTTCTGGTGCTGCAGATAACATCAGAGTGGGAACTTCCTGAAGAGTGAGCAGGAAAGCTCTTATCTCATGAGATTACCAAATCTCATGAGACTTAGAGCTCCTCGGCTTGCTGCAGGCTGTGTCCTGTCCGGCAACTGGGAGCATCTATCGGTGTCCTCCTGCTAACCAGAGCTGGATTAAGGTTCAGGGGGCCCAGGGCACTTAAGACAGGGGGGCTCCTATGATGTAATGTGGTTATTAGACAAACGTTAGACAAATACACAGGCAATACTGTGTGCACTACTGTTAGGTGAATGCAGCTCTGCCTTCATGAGCAGTACAGTGTGAAGTGAGATATACCTCCCAACTGTCCTTGCAGTCAGACCAAATCCTGACTAATCAGTACAGTCACCTGCCAAATTCAGGACAGTTGGCAGACTGTCCTGCTCTCTCCTACCTGTTCTTATCACTTTCACCACCTGTGGCTGCTGGTGTCTTTAGTTGCTGCTTGTCTGGATCCTGTAATGTTGGAGACCCAATTTGGAAAAAAAAATGGGTACATGAAATTTAGAAAACTCCAACCAGCCCCAGCATTAAATCAATAGCAGCCACGTTACATAATTAGGCCTCCCTCCAACCCCATCATTAAAATAATAGCATTTACATTTGATAAATAGATCTATTTTCCTCCAACCAGCCCTGACATTAAATTAATATCCTTAAACCACACCAGCATTAAATTGTAGGTCTCATCACCTCACCTTAAATAAATATGCCCTGTTGCTGTGCAACTAATAAACACTCTTCGCCCCCCAACCAGCTTCAACATTAAACCAATAGCATTCACATTTAACAAATATGCCTTTTTCTCCTAATGACACCCAACATTACATTGTTAGCACCTCCATTACATCAATAAATACCATGTGAATACATTATTAATACCCAAATTACAGCAATAAGTACCACCCCGACATACACACACTTATACTACATCAATACCCACCAACATATTAGCAATACCCCCCAAATTGCAGCAACCAGCAGTATCGCCACATTACAGCAATACCCTCTCACACCAATTATACTGGCGCCACGGTAGGGAAAAAGTG